>NW_010290592.1:31868-36184 GCF_000700745.2 Antrostomus carolinensis | reverse complement strand
GAGCACCAGTCCCAACACTGACCCTTAAGGGACAATTTACCCTCAAGAAATCCATGCTGACTGTTTCAATCACCAATTTACCCTTTTGGAATTTACCAATTCCAATCACAGAGTCCTTTTGGAATTTACCAATTCCAAAAGGACTCTGTGATTTTCACAGGGACAGAAGTAAGGTTGACTGGCTTGTAATTTTCTAAGTTTAAATTCTGGGGTTTTTTGAAGATGAATACAACATTTGCCTTTCTCCAGTCAACAGAGAACTCACCTGATCTCCAGGACCTTTCAAATATGAAAACACAGCAACCTGACAAGGACATCTGTTGACAAAAGTCATAAGCCTCCAGTCTTCCTCAACACAGGAGTCTCCACTTACTTCACAACAGTCCACAGACTCTGTCTGCCTCGTTCCGCACAGTCAGGAGACTCATCTCTGCAGGGTCTCTGTGGAGACCCCATCAATCCCTTTTCCACCTTCCCTGATACCATATAATCTGCCCATCTCCTCCCACAGCTCTGTAACTTGGCCACAACTCCCCACCCCAGTACACACACCCAGCAGGCATGGCTACCACCTCCGACTGCCCCAGCCTCACTGAGAGGCACCAGGCACTGCCTGCAGTCCGGCACTTGGAAAGCAGCACCCGTCCCAGAGCTCTGCCTCAGCAGGGGACTCTGCAGTGCCAGGGGTAGCTGCTCCAGTTCCAGCTGGGGACCACGCTCTGTGGTGTGTTACGACCGTAAGTGATGAGTCCCACACTGCCTTCAGCAGGTTTATGGTCCCCTTTTGTGCAAACTGTAGCTTCTAAGAAGTGTCCCCTGGTTCCCACACTCTGGCATTTACACAGCTGTATCCCCAGCACTAGTTGAGCACACGCTTGATCCACCCTAACCAGGAGCTGACCTTTCCCAGCAGCAACTTGGATCTGATTGTGCCATAAGAAGTCCCCAAAGATCCAGAAACCAAACTACAAACTGCAAACACCATCCACGAGCAGCAGCTGGAGCCGGGAACCTGGCACATGCCCTGCTGTGGTCCCCAGTGACCACTCAATGAGCAGAGAGAGGCCTAACACATGCACCAACATGCTCCCAGGGCATGCTCTCCTGCTCCATGCACCACCAGGTCCCTTCACTTGAGGCACCTCCTGAAGCTCCTCTTCTCCTCTGCACCGCCCCCCCCGTGGGATCACCATCCCACCCAAACACCTCCAGCTACCCAAGATCCTGCATGCCACCACTGCCTCCCAGTGATGAGTGCCTGGGCTGAGGCTCCTAGCTGACCCACGGGAAGCCATTGGTCATGGACCAGGGCCCAAAATAGCCTTTATGGACAGTGAAAGCTCACAGGACCGTCCTTCTTCCCAGTGACGAGGAGGAGCTGTGAATCCCTGCTGCCCTTGAGGCTAACACAAGCTGGGTCCTTCCACAAGGGCTCTCCTACCACTGCACTGCTTCCCTGGGCTGCAAAAAACTTCTCCTTCGGATACGGCGTTTCCTTCAACACCCATAAAACAGTCTGAGAATTAATCCAGCTAACCAGGGCATTTGGGGTGAACTTGTCAGTTGTTTTTCCGCATTCTCCTAAACTGAAAGCTTCAGCACAATCAGAAAAGTAAGTACCTTTCTGACAACTGTTACCCTCCTGAAACATGGGGATGGGAACCTGAAGCGATTTCCAGCTGCGTGTTGCATGAGCTCCTTCACAGCAGTGGCAGCCATGGAGGAAGTGTGGCCCACAGACAACACGTTTCAAGCATCACATTTTTTTAAACTAGCTAACAATACTCCTCATCTGAGAGATTTTATGAACATTACGGCATTTCCTTTTCATTTTCAGCAATACTTCAATTTAGAACACAAATCAGACTGCAATATATTGAAGATCAAGAAACCAGAGTGACCATTCTGCCAAGCTCCCCATGTTTATGGATACTCATTTCTTTGCTTTTAGGAGATCAGAATGGGCCTCCAGGTGCAGAACCAGTATTAAAGGTCTGGGCCAAGAAATAAGACTGTCATGAAATGAAAGGGCCGGACATAAACTTCTGACAACATATAATTATGATCAGCTATGATGCTGGGTGAGGAAGGAAGCAGAGGAAAACTTGCTCTCATGCAAGTCTTCAGGCAGAACGTTTAGGTCCATAATTCGTGTTAACAGCATGTCAGCTATGGTGGCTACAGCCACACAGTAATACCAGGGTACAAGTGCTACAAAATGTAATATTTGTACCATGTAACCACAGGTATAAATGTTTTATGAGCTCCAGCAGGGCCTAAGGAACATATTGCAGATTGAGTAGAAGAGAAAATGACGCTTAAGGAAGGGGAAAGTGTGTCTTGAGCACTCAGGTCCTTAATCACCCAGCATGTGGAAAAAACATCAAAACAATTCCCCATCACATTCTCCTGACTGACTGATTAACTGGAAGCCAGCAAGGTGAAAAAAACAAAGCCTCACCCTTAAGTATTCCTTACACCTGGCTTTAGGCAAAGTCAGCAGCAGCGGCATTTTAGATACATAACTGACCCTAACTCTAAAAAGAAGATAATCACATAGAAATTGAGCTTACACAAAGACCTCCTGAAGACCACAGGGTATTACTTGGCATCTTCATAGCCTAGCACACAACCCAGACCCTTGCCCAACGCCAAACCAAGGCTTATTCCTGGGCCAGGAGATTTCCCAAGAAATAGACCCCACTCTGCTGGTGCTTTCAGTTGCTTTCATTGCCATATGCAGCCTCTGCAAGCCACGGTCTCATTCCCAGATTGCCAGTCTCTCTCTTGTAGTTTCCTAGCACATACTGTTCTCTTCACTGAGGCCATATTTTGCCTCTTGAAAATCTAATTCAAGGGAGCTGACTTCTCCAAAAATTCCCTTTCTCTCTCGTGAAACCTGCCACACAATACTAGACCATATAAGCTTCACAAAGGCAGCCAACACCATCCTGACCTGCACAAGGTGGGGACACTGCCAGCGGTCAAAGGAGGTGATACTTCCCCTCTGCTCAGCACTGGTGAGACACACCAGGAGTACTGGGTCCAGTCCTAGGCTCTCCAGTACAAGAGACATGGACCTACAGGAGCAGGTTTAACAGCGGGTCTGGAGTGTCTGTCGTACAAGGAGAGTCTGAGAGAGTTGGGACTGTTCAGCCTGGAGAAGAGAAGGCTGAGGAGGGATTTCATCAATGTGTATAAACACCTGATAGGAGGATGCAAAGAAGACAGAGACAGGATCTTCTCTGCGGTGTCCAGTGAATGGACAAGAGCCAATTGTCACAAACTGAAATACAGGAAATTTCTTTTAAACATAAGAAAGAGCTTTTTTTATTGTGATGCTGATTGAACACAAGTTCCCTACAGAGGTTGTGGAGTCTCCACCCTTGGACATACTCAAAACCTGACTGAACATGGCCCTGAGAACCCAGTTTGACTGAGCAGAGGAGTTGGACTAGGCAACCTCCAGAGGTTCCTTCCAATCTGAGCTATTCTGTAGGTCTGTGTGCACCGTGATGCCTTGTCGGTATGTGTTCCACAGCAGTTTGCACCACATTAAGACTTTTTTTTTTATTTTTAATGTATATGCTTCGGTTTTGTTTACAGAATCAGGCTAGAACTATGCCAAGACAGTACAGCAAGTTCCAAATTGTGTTCATTCAGGAAAACTGTTCTAGAAGCTGAACAAGGCTGTAGCTTCAGATGGTGCAGAAAATTCATGTTTTACTAGTACTCCTTCAGTGGTCATGTCTCAATTGCTTACACTTATGAAAACATAGCCAGGAAGCCCCAGAACACCAGTGTCAAAGTTTCCTCCTCATTTGGCAATGTACTTACTGTAATACTTGTCATAGTCTCTACACTCAGCTCCTAGAGGGGAAGGAGGGAAAAGGGGTCAAATCCCTCATTACCAGTTAATGGCACACTTAGATCAGCTCTGCATCCAGGAGCTTGGTGTATCCCAGGGGAACAGGTCAGGAGACTAGCTTGCTGCTACGGTTGATAAAAGTGCATGTTGCATCCAAACAATATCTGTCCCGTACATTATGTTTTAGTAAATGTCGGGATAACTGGTCTGTGCTTTCTGAGTAGTGGCAGAAGCTGGAGAAAGCAGAGAACAGTTCAGAAGGCCATGAGCATCTGAGCTGAGCTAGCCTGTACCCAGAGCATTGGTTGTGGTAGCAGCTGCTAACCTGCATTAATTTTACCTATACTACCTGAAAATTCAATCAAGAGGGAGATAAAAGCACTATCATTTTAAAGACAAAAGGGCTGCAAATTGTTCGGATACAAATTATGGCAACACCTGACTTAAC
>NW_010290592.1:9263-31839 GCF_000700745.2 Antrostomus carolinensis | reverse complement strand
CGCATGTAGTGGATGCTCAATAGCATCTCAGGCTAAACAAGGTCTAAGTGTGCCCAGCTAAGCATGTCTGAAAATGGGTAATAAATCCAGGTTTCTACACAATTGACAAATTGGGTTTTAGGTCTATAAAAAATACCTGTGTCTTCCTTACCACTGACACCAACTTCATCCATTGGTAGCAGAAGGCAGAAATAACACATAATTTATGGTTTTCAGCAATTATTGTTGTGACAAATTGTCAAAGGTAGAACCAACTTAGTTTTTGAAAGCTATTTGACAAATAAAAAAAGACTAACAACTTCCTTTTAATGAAATCCAAATTTAGCTTTAATAATGAGAATTTTTATAAAAAGGAAATTGTCTTCCAAAGTGAAGACTGGCACTAGTTCATGTTGTCAAATTTGACAGCATGAAATCACAGAACAAATGACAAGATCCTGCAGCTGCTAAATAGTGTCAAATACACTTCACAAGTTTTATTCTTATAAATTCATTAATATGAGGCCCTGTTTTTGCAAGGAAATGCCTCTCTTCCCAGCGTACAATTGGGACAAAAATGGTTCTAAAAGATTCCTCACTGTTTTTAAGACAGCTTGTTCTTTCAACATTTAAAAGCCCTGGTCTGCACACAAGGCTGCAGCACAGCCCTACGGAGCTGGCAAGAGTTTGGAAACAGCTAGAACAGTTTATGAGCAAGTTCCTACAGGTGTTCTGCATGAGGGACTGTACAACTGCACGCACCGACAGCCAAGGTACGAGCCAACCCAGCTGACTTGTACTGAAGCAGATGAGTACAACCACAATCTACTGAGGCAGCTCAGTGGCCAACTGTGACCTTCTGCTGGCAGTGTACAGCTAGTGAGAAGTAGTGTTTTAAATTACTACAGCTATGTGCATTGATTTCATTTTTTCTATGTATAAAGGAAAAGTATAAAGTACATTTGTTTAACAAATATTGTGTGTGTGTGTGTGTGTGTGAACTCATCAGCATTATCTTGATGCAGGTTAAATTGCTGTAGCTGTGTGGCTACACACCCAAGTTAGCACATATTTTCAATAATGTAAAGAAAATCCCAAATATTTTTAATATGTAAATTAGGCACAAATCTTGTCAATAATTGTACTGCACATAAATGATATTTAATATTAGAAGGTCAAAAATTGTTATATGAATTTAAAAAAAGACATTTCATTGTTAAAAAGAACTCAAAATCAATCTGACAATAAAAATGAAACCACTCTGAGAAAAGCATATGTTAACAAAACTTATTATTGATGTATTGAACTATTTAACTATTTTTTTGCTGTATGTTCCATATGATTTGATGAAAACCATTCACAGTGGAATGTTTCAGAAGTCAAAAATGTAATTGCATTTATGGCAGCTATGGTGCACCTGATGGTGTTCTTGCCATTTTCTATAACAATGTGTGTCAGTTAGACACAGTAAGCAAACAAGTCTTGCTCCCTACAGTCATTCTGCTCAAGACTGTCTTAGATAATTCACTTGCCTTGGCTAGGACTGCAGACAGAACATACTTTTTTGCAGACCTCATCACAGCAGCTTACTACAGGATCTACTAACTCTATTCCTTTCTTCCTCCAGATACCATTGTGGATCATGCAACTGCTCCCAGTCTCCCTCAATGAAAAAACACCAGCGCTGCTTTAGATCAGTTAAAACTGGAAATGATTGCAATCACCCAGGTCCTACCAATGCTCCTCTGCTCTCAAGCTCTAGCAGGATTCTCACAGTAGACATCCCTCCCTTGATCTCACTGGCAAGGCAATGCAACCTGGTGTCCCGAAAAAAACCGAGACAGGTCATGCCTACAACTTGTAACACTGTGGTCACAGCAACAGAGCAGGTAAAACACTATTTCAATGTAGCTTAGACATGGAGTATTCATCTGTGACTCCAATAGAGAAGCCACAACATTCTTGTGAAGATTAAAAAATGGGAAAACATAAAATGTAGAAGAGCAACTGTTTAAATCAAAAACTTGAGTTTAGTGCTTTAAACAGAATTATGGCAAATGGCATAAATCTTACCATAATCACTTAAAATCAAAGAAAGTTTCTCAGTCTCTGCCAGGTAAGAAGTTGAGTATGAACGCGAATGGTTTTTTTAAATTACGTTATCACTAATAAAAAACTACCTTCTTCTTTAGAAAGCACTTGTGTTTTACATTTAATTTTATCAGGATCAAGATATCTGTTACTTTTATAAAATCAACTTTTCCTATGAAAGATGGGCATGTCTATTTTCTGTTTGTGATCAGGCTTGCTTCCTGATCTCCGCATACTGAAAGCATGGATTATTTATTACTACTTTAAGTCATCTCATTTCCTAGAAGCACAATTAAAGTTACATTTGGTACATACTATCAATACACTTTTTACTTGTATTTGGTTAAGTTGCTGCATCTATTCTTACAATATTCCTAATGCTATCTTATATGAAGACCTATTAATTACAATGAAATGTCAGCTCTACAGTTTGTTTTGGAGCTCCAAAATACTCCAGTTACTGGAGAAAACACTTCAGTGCTTACACGGTGCTTCATCATTTGGCCTCACAAAGAGCTTCACGGGAAATCAATGCCTTGTCCACACTGCACTTACTGGGAATTAGAGTCATATATATATATATACCGAGAAGAAAAAATATTTTCAAGGTCACCCAGTAAGATACTGGAGAGTCTTTTGAATTCCCAGTCACAGATCCGTCAGTAGGAGGCACAGGTTTATCCTGAGCGTTTATTGACAGTTCATGTTTCTTTTCATTACAACACCACATCTAACTCTAGGCAATCCTTGCCAGCTCTCCATCCACGGTCCCGACTGCAAATGCGAACGTTCCCCTAAGGGTTATTTTTATATTTTGTCTAAGTGTTCATTAAGACAGATTTTGGAACAAGATCTCCTCCTGTGCTATAGCTCTCTGCTGCACAGGACGTGCATCCAGGAACTGCTTCCAGCTTCTTGATCCTGAGAAAGAGGACTTTGCTCTGACACGTAACTGCTGGCAAGCAGCCCCATGTTGCCCCACTGACACAAGGAGTGAGATTCATCCTGCCTATCTTCACATATCTACAAAAAAAAAATGGTATTGCTAGCTGAGCTACTCACTCTAGGCTCCTTTTGTAGTCAGTTGAGAGAAACTGGGACCTTAGGATGAGATGAATAGCACCTACAAGTACCCATTCCTCTCTAATGATTACTAAGGAGAATTTAGAACTACTAACTTGTATGAAGATCTCAGATACAGACATAGATTTGTTAAGCTGAATCCCATCGATGGTTTCTAAGTGAGCACATACTAGCACAAGTTTGGATCTGGATCCGGCATAAATAACACCTAGAATATTTGCACACAGATTTTCTTCTTTTATGGTGTCTGAACAGCCAGAGGAATGTTGTATACACACTGGAGAGCTTGATTTTCAACATTACACACATAACAGTGATCAGCTACATCTCTCAGCACCATAATGTTTAAGAATATCAGCATTGCACCACCCTGGAAAAGACACTGTCCCTTTGCCACTTCACATCCAGGATAAAGTTTCGAACGTGTCACTCAAGTTTTTCAGCCATGATCAAGATTTGAGCCTCTTCTCAATCTGGCTGGGAATTACATATCCCTGGATTAAATAACCTCTTAGATAAAAAGCTTTAGACCTTCCCTTCAACAACATGAGAGAAAGCCAGATCAACAAATGACTCCCAGGCTGACCATCAGTAGTTCTGCTATGGATTCAGATGGGAGAAAGATGGAGGGGAAAAAAACCCAAAACAACCTCTCATTTAAGTGGTTATTCACTGGCATTGTAGGTGCTCAATGGATTCCCCCTGCCTAAAGTGAACAGAATCTGCATTATTCCAAACTGTCATCTTCTGCCTTGGGGCAGTGAAGACACATATTCATGACATCTACCTAGTCACCAGGCTCACAGGGTGCCCACCCTGAATGGAGGCGAGGAAAAAGGTGCCTATTAACAAAACACCCCAGCACAGCAGCCAGGAACCAAAAGCCCACCAGTTAGAAATGCCCAGAGATGGTTTGGAAGCAGCACTGGCGCCCCAAGGGAAGGGAGCACCTTTCCCACCTTCTGGCAGGGACGGTGGAGGATACAGTCCCAGACCCCACTCAGGGAACATGATAATGTGTAAGAGAGGGCAAGAGAAGTACGACTGTATTTTCTTCCCTGCTTACCCGGTCCTAACCCTCTCAACACACACATCAAGTCCTCTTTGACCTCCGCCACTCCTCCTGTTCCTGTGAGACAGAGGCACAAGTTGCCTTTAGCTTACACATTCTATTTTTAAAATTAGTACTGTCTTCTGATTTTTTAAGGTCAAGCCAAGCTGCCCACGAGTCTGTTGATATGCCATATGCTGCTGAAAGCTGGAGAGGAAGAAGAGCAAGTGAATGCTGGCAGAGATCATTCAGGAGGAGTTGGTATTTCGGTACCATCGAGTGTGCCTGAAGATGGAAGTCATTCTCAGCCATCTCTTCCCCAGAGGAAAGTTTCTTCTTTTAAAGATCTTTACACACAAATCGTTAGAGAACACATCACATACCAAAAAGCACATGCTGGACACTGGAGGACTATGTTGTGTTTTCCACACACAAAATATACAGCTCCATTCAGTGAAAATGCTAAATACATAGCATGCTGGAGCCCACCTCCATTTTATTTTTCATGTGTACATGGCATGAGTGAAGGGACGTATGGATTCCTAATGTTGTGAACTGAAGAACTGAAATCACTGCTACTGTCACTAACTAGTTAGATCTGAAAAGGAAAAGGCTGTTTTTTCAGTTGGCTGCAATAGAAATCTCATGGGAACAGCTGCTGTCATTTGAGTTCAGGCCAAGATGGCAACATTTGAGAAAAACAACTGATCTTGTGAATTTCCCATCACTTGGAACTGCAATGTAGAGACGCCAGCACCAGACATTTTATAAGTACAGAAGTCCCAATTCAGGCAGGAAACTGAACCTACTGAAGCACCTATCCAGTCATCACCTGTGTCATCCTCTCACCCATGCCTCATCTCTAGAGTCTTTAAAGGTCCAGGATCTCCAGAAAGCTCCATAATTCAAACGGTGGCCAACAACCACCGTTGCTGTGGTGGCCACTGTTTCCAACCGTGGAACTTCCTGGAGATCACAAGGAATCTTTCACTTCAAAAGGAAAAGCTCACTTGGCAGGAGCTACTTTTCTCACAGATCAGCTGAAATAAAGACTTCAAGTCTCACAAGATCTATACACCATCACTGCCTTCTGCTTCAAGTCCACATCTTTAGGTCTGCCTTTTCTAATACAAGCATACAGAAATACACTTAAAACGAATTCTAGTAAAATAAACTACTATCCTACGTACCCAGCTTTCCAAGGCTGATGATGAAGCACACACAACAGATGTTAACTGTGCCACTTAATGCGTGACTGGGTGGATGCTGGGGTAACGTGGGTGGTTTAAAACTGAGTATAATACCAACCTACAGCTGCAGAAGTAACTAAATTCTGACACTGCTTTAACAGCAGATTTATTTGTGTGGACCTACTCATATAACAGAAAGATCCTTTAAAAATTACCTCATATCTAAAAAGCATTAACCAAGCATTCAAATCACTACCAAGGAATCATAAGACAGGTTTTAAGAGCAAGTATTGGTAGTGCTAAACAACAGTTATACTTGAGACACCTGAATAACTCTGTATACTGGTGTGAATGTATTCCTTTGTTCACCAAAATATCAAAACTCTTTTAAAACCTTTTGTTATTGAAAATTATTCACACTGAAAGATCTGCAAGTAATTTTCACTTCAAACAAAGCTTTCAAAATACTAATTATCTTAACTTTGAGCTACGTGGATGATTAGGATGCATGATATACTTCTGATCCCTCACTGAATGAATGTAAATCTCTAAAACAGGGTTCCAGTGCGAACGACTGGGATAAATTCACATTAAATTTGTATATATGATACACATGTAAGTTTGTATTGAATATTTGTAGCAATTTCTTTAAATACGCTGTCTCCTTAAAGAATCCTGTAAGTAAAGGGGCACAGAAAGCAAAAATAAAACATTTATAAATAGAGTGAAAATTTAATTCAGTTTTAAATGACAATGCAAACGTGTTGGAAGTTGTTTCTCTCTTTTTCTAGTTCTCAGGGCACTCAGCAGATGTTCAGTGAAGAAATGCATTTGAAATAGGACGGAATGTAACACTTTTTCAGTATTCCAAGTGGAAAACTGCAAAAGGGTTATGAGCTACATAGATATTCCTTCTCCTGTAAATGTTATCCTACACTCTGCACCTACAGATGCTAACACTGACTTTAAAGGAATATTTACCTTAAAAGTTAAAAGCAGCCATAAGTTCCTGCCTTTGGAACACAGGCAGCATTTTCTGGACAATGCTATGCCCACATCAACATTTAAGTGATTTAAACAATGACTTCAAGTTTTTTCTTGGTTATATCTTTGTGCACTTGCACAAAAGGTCAGAAGACCATGATTTGACCACAACTGGTCAAGAAATTGAGTTTTACATCCTATGGACTAAATGGCAATAGCAGAGTACAACTAAATTTAATTTTTTTTTATATCACAAAAACTTACTTCAGAACTGTCCAACTGTGTCTGAAACCTAATAATTTTAGACACAGTGGTAGGTAAAAACTGATTTCCTTTCATTAGAGTTAAGTCATTAATATTTCTGTGATAACTACAGTACATCAAAACTGAGCACATTAATCTGATCAGTCTCCTGACATGCTTTTAATTTTTCAATTGCCTTCTTAAAACACTGGCTAATGTAAATTGCTTTATAACACACTATGCATATTTTGGGTTTATTGTTTATATGACTGAATTCAAAATAACAAGATGATATCTAGGTTTAAAGTATATAATCTAAGAAAGTATTTTCAAAATTAGTAGCAATGAGATTAATTAGGCATGAACAATCAGCCTGAAATATTTTCTTAAAGGGAACTATTTCTAGTAAAAAGCTGTGATATTTGACACTATGATTGGTTTTTCAGGTTTTTTTGCAATTGTTTTCCAAAGTCCAGTGACCTCCTGTCAAGTAATTTTACACACAGTTCTGCAGTAAGCACTTTTGTGAATAACAGTCTCTGTTTCATATAAAGTATCCTCAAGTAAGAGCTGAAATTTAGGAGATTTAGATAGACTATAAAATTTAAGGGAGGCTCTGTCTTTAACTTGTGTGACCAAGGTTGCACTGAAATCAGCTAGAGCTTTGGTAGACATGGCAAGCAGGACAGATCATGTTAACACGTTTGAGGTTTAAATATTCTTTTGCTCAATTTAACACAATTGTAAGTTTGGAGAAAAATCTACAGAACATGATACCAATTTATTTTTTCTATACTGATGAGAAATATGTAAGTAATTTACATGGTTTGATTCAGTGATCTCTATCAAAACCCATCAATACTAACTGCATCAGTAATGAATAACATCCACAATCTTTTCATTTAACTCATGTTCTATAGAAATAGATTCTGCAAATGAATACATGAAGTGCTTTAAAAATATTATTTAGAAATAATTTCAAATTCAGTATTATTCATTACCATATAAACTAAGCTTATACTCTTCTTTTTCTCCTGAGGGCACCAACATACTACTCTCCTGAGTGGATTTAAACTCAAAGCCATTAGCCTATCAAAGTCTCTAAAGAATCATGATTTCATAAGTTTTATCAAATAACCAGACAGGAGAAGTTATATATTTTTATTGTTCCTACGAAAATCAGTAAGTTTACTACTTTAGGTTTTTTGTTCTCTTTTTCACTTGGACTGAAAGAAAGTGAGGGCAAAGCAATGAGGTTCACTGAAGAACTAAGTTACTACAAGCAATACATTTCAACATCTATTTACATTACTGATTTGTAAATAAGCCAGTGGCCACCAGGTTTTCTATGTGTTGAAGCCAAAAGCATGCTGCCTCTGCACAGCATGTGAAAACAAAGGGTGAAATTTTATTGCAGTCACTGGCTTTTAATACTTGCCAGGCACATGCCAGTGCACAGAAACTGGCCTTTATCAAGTAGTTCAATGTTGTTACCAGTAGGAAATTCAGAAGTTCCATCTTCAGACAGTTTGCTCAAGGCTTTGGACCTGCACCCAGAACAACCTCACCATCATGAAGCTCACCAGAAGCAGCACTCCGCTTATTCTTCTCACAAAGCAAGGCCACATGCGCAGCACCATCCTTCAAACAGGGCACCAAAATAGAGAACAGGGAATTGAAATGGAGTTCAGTGTAACTGAGCTGATTCTTTCTTTTATATTCACTCTTGTAAGTCACTTCACAACTCCAGAACTTTAAACCCAGGATTACTGACAGCAGGCAGGGCCAGTGCACATGGTAAACTGAGATGCCAGACTACACATGGTCAACATTGGCTTGCAGGACTTAGGTGATTTAATGGGTGGGTTATGCTTTTGTAAATACAAAAGCGAAACAGAAAAACAGACTGATTTTTCCCTCCTGACTTGACTATGAAAAAAACAAGCTAATAGTATTTTTCATGCACAAAGGTAAATGAAATTGGAGCTTCCCAACCACTTAAAAAGATCTCCCTGGCTATATTTCAGACCCAGTAAGCACATACTAATTAGCAGGTAAAATAACAGTGAATTTTTTAGTTCAGTATTAATAAATATTTGGATTTTATTGTTATTTGAATCACAGGTCAAAATGAGTATCTATTTAATGGTATTTCCCAGAAGTGAAGAAAAATGGATAGGTTTATTTATAAAAATTTCTTTAATCTAACTAAGGATTCAGGGTACCCAATTACATTCTTTTAAAAAGGAAGAGGTTCTCATACAGTGCCAACCTTGAAAATCCTCTAAGGTGTTTCCTCTAACAGATGTCATATTTCAATGGCAGTTTTTAAAATCAAGGCCACCACGCTAAATAAGCACAAATTTTTCAATATTGATGAACAACTACGATACGATGGTGTGGAAAGTGCTAAAGGAATACGAGAAAACATTAAAACCAATTACCTTGAACAGATACTGAAAGTATGTGGTGAAGTGACCCATGTGAAAATTAAACCTACCATGCTAAAACCAGAAGCGTTTCAACTGGGAACAAACACAGTAACATCATACTTCAAGGAACTAATGGCAAACAGCAAAATCAGGTAACATAAAATGTAACCATGCTGTTGAATTGCATTTACAGGAGGTAAATGACAGTTATAGTTAAAAAGATGAGCAAAGGATGATTCATCCTAACTTATGTCCTGCTTTAACTTATTTTAAATTCTAAAGCAGTGTTTTTAAACTCTGATTAATGACGTACTAGTATGGCACAGGAGTTTCAAACACTTAGCTGATAAAGAGATGCACAGTTAGGTTAAGACATTACAAAACTTTTTAATGCTATGTGTCTTCTAATTTTAAGTAAACACACATTTTGTCCTTACACCTAACTCCCACTTACCAGATTTTCTATACTAAGAGGGGTGCTATTGGCTGCACTGAATTCAGCGAAAAACAGTATCTAAAGAACAGTCGCAGAGACTGGCATATCCTGAAGTACGGGTTTGCAAAATGACTATGGGAACTTCCTGGCTAGTGAATCTATATGACCACAGGAAAAATCTCCTTGCTAACTCTGCACTTTCAAAAGCAGTCAGATTTTGTTGAAGTCTCATACGCTGTGCAGAGAACCTGTGTCTTTCAGAGAATATGGAAAAAAACTTCTTCAGCAGAGTTTACACGTGCTGACGTAACTTTTGTTACCACCCCTGGAACAAGTGATTTTCTTTCGTCCAGAACGATCTTTCTCAGGTGAAGAACATGAAACTCCTGGATATTAAAGGTCATCTCCCTCCTCTGTGGAACTCAAAGACAATGAGCACTTGAAAGGAGAAAGAACACAACTCCATACATCCTTCTCCTAAGACAGATGAGATCAAACACACAGGACAACCTCCTGCCAGCTTTAGAAGGAGCTACTAAAGGAAGTGAAAGCTTCTCAAAACAGACAGCAAACCAACAAAACTGTCAAAATGTGACAAATCTTGCTGATCTTACTGTTTTAGCCAGAGCTGTGGATGCCCCGGATGCCAGGTGCTGTAGGTGTTGTACAGTCACAAAAGCACAGCCCCTGAAAGCCAGTTATCCAAGTACAGGACACAGCACAACGCACGGACACCGACAGATGGGAGAGCAGAAGGAAAGAATGAGTCAATATTGGTCCGTGTGTCAGAAAAGCTGGCACATGAAGTCCCAGGTATAACTGCGGGTCCACCAGGCGACAGTCGCACACATGAGGAAAAGCAAAACTCGTAACTGTTTTTAGAAGGGTGATTAAAGCACTCATTAAAGCTGATTAAAGCACTGGACATGCAATGTTTTATCCCCATCTATACAGTATGTATGGCTTTAGCCAGGCCTCAGTAGTACACTTGTGAAGGAAATGACTATCAAAGATGGAGGTAAATTTAAGAAAACTGAGAAGAAAGAAGAATTTAAGAAAATACAGGTCACAACAGACCAGTGGCAAGAGACTCCTTTGATGAATTAACTGATTTTTCTAAACAAAGGGAGACGCAGTTGATCTAAATTTCAACAGAGCATTTGATACAGAGTCAAATGGGAAATCACTGGTTAACAGGAGAAGATTTGGGTTAGTAGAATAACTGGAAAGCTGGTAGCAACTAAGAAGAAGAAAAGGCAGGAAAATACCTATCTGAGAGGGGTACTACCAGCCTAAAGGAGGATGACTAATCAAATTTCACAGAACTGGGATTAGGATTGCCTGTATTTATCATTTATCTTAATAGTCTTTGCAAAAGAAGTGTAATTGTGATGAAGAAGTTTTCTTGCGATAGAAATTCAGGAGGCAAGGTCAATTAAGAGAAAGATTGAACTGTACACAAAGTCAAATGATCTTGAGTAACACAATAAGATTACATTCAGTAGTACAAAATGTAATGTCAGGCAGCTACAGATTAATAACATCTATTACAAGCTACAAGTTCATTACCTGGAAACAAGTGAGGAAAGAGAGAGAGACCAATTGGCCCAAGTCTGCTCATTCCTCACAGCATGGCTGTGAACAATGAACGTGATCCCAAAATATGGTAAATATTTTGCATTCCTGATAGAGATGGGAGAACTCTACCACTGTAAAAGCTCTCTCAAAACCTCCACTGTCTAAGGAAAACTGTGGATAACCCAGTGAAAGCCTCAAAATGTACCCAGATTAAAATGTTACTTTTTTTCTAATAACGTTCTAGAAACAGGCAGCCAAAGACGGCCCACAAAACTATACCAGACCTTTTGTTAAAGTAGCCTGGCAATGTTGTATATATTGTTACCTTAAATAATTCATATACTGAATGCATTGTAATTATATACATATTAAAGTTCCACCTAAAGGCCTTCTAAACCCTCATTAATGCAAGGTGTGTTAAACAGAGACAGGAAATTAATTAATGAGAGAGCAGGAAACAGCAGCCTGTGATGTTTTACTGTAGAAGTGGTACTGGAAGGTTCCCCTCACTTTGTTAGGTCCGTATGCCAGTAACAAGTAACAGTTAGTAATTAATAACAATTAGTTTTGGCCAGTGCTTAAGAATTGAAGGATATATGGACATTAAAAATGCAGTTAATTAGAAAAATGTAACAGGTAAATGTGTAAGGACAGAATATAAAACTGGAATGAAGAGAAACAAAAGGCACCACTGCAATGACCAGAAGAAAAGGGTGAGAGGGATGAAGAAATCATTATGAAATTTAAGTTTGAGGTACCCAATGTACCTTTCTGAATCAAGCGACAGGAGGCTCTCTGGGAGGCTCCCTGCCTCCCTGAGAGCCTCCTCAACAGCAGCCACTATTTTAGCCCAGCTCAGATGATGAATCTGTCTGTAAATTGCGTATCTTGGTAGCCACCCACTGAAAATCCTTGAATTTTAAGAATAAATTATGGCTCTGGCCAGCCTCCTTCTCCCTCTATCTGTAGGAAGAGGAGAAAGAGAAAAACCTCCTGGAACATTCTGCTGGAGAAAAAGGCCACCAGGGTGACCTAGGAAGACTCACTGCATCATTCAAACAACCTTGCAAGAATGTAGCACTGTCTTCTTTAACTACATCGGGGTAAAATGCACGGAGGAAAAGAGCTGAACAATAAGCAATACATCTACATTGGTTAGGAAATAAATTCAGCCTGGAATTTATGATATCTAATTATCAGGCTAGATCTGAGGATTGATCTCTTCTGACTGGCATCTGGAGATCTTGTGACAGAGGAACTCTTTTGCAGATTTGAATAGATACATGTATGCACACAAAAAGCATCACTTCTCCTAACACATCTGAAAATACCAAGTCCTCCTCTGCAGCTGAATATTGGAAAATGTAATTTTTAACCAGTTTCTAAAAGCAGCCTGTGAATATCAAAAATAAAAGTTACAGAGCTACAGAATATCCAGCCTCTTATATTTTACTCTTCTCTAAGTACATAAGCAGCCATAAGTACACTGGGTACATCTCCAAACTCACCAAATATTTAGATTGAGCTTTTCAGGTCAGGTCAGGTAATAAACACTGCACAGATCTGAATTGAGCTACAGCACACAAGAGGAGAAGGACAGACAGAGCATGGGAAACACCGAGAGAATTACGTGGTTACTCATTTTAGATATAAATATTATTCTTCTGATTCAGATGTGTGATCATCTTTTCATTGCTGGTCCTTTGAAGTGCAAACACACATAAAATGATGAGGACATATTTTTATCAGTTATCTGAATTATTTGGTGCCATCGTGATACCTGAATTATAAGGGAAGCTGCTACTAAAAAACATTTTATGGCATAAAAACAGTATTCTGAACTAGCTATGATCCAAATTATGACCCACCAATATATAAAAGTAGGAATTTTATCCAGGAAACATCATTTGACAAGTATCTTTCAAAACAAAAATGAAATTTATTTCTGTACGTGTGCATGTATACACATATATATGGTTACCCTTCAAATAAAGATTTGAAAGACCAGCAAGTAACCTGAATGCTACACAGTGGGAGCTAATCAAGGAAGATATTGTCAGCACTGCATATAAAAAAGTCTTTCCTCAAACTAGCACAGACAGAAGCGAGCAGCATGCACATTGACCTGTTGATGTTTAGCATACCAGCTCTCACCTGGAAGAGGCACATCAGCTTTCCAGGGACTGGAGGAACTCCAGCCCTGCTTTTGTAGGCAGATGTTGACACGTTTGTTTGAGACATTTGACTCTGCGAGCCAGCAGACGGCTCTCCAAGGCAGCTTCCACATAAGGCTGCTGTTCTAGATCTGCCTGCCTTTGGCTGAAAGGTAAGGCAGAAAGCAAAAAGAGCTTGCTGCTCACTGGTGATGATTCTGCTGAAATCACTTTGTGCACAAAGCACTGACCAGTGCTGGAGATACACAACCAGCTGGGAGAAATTCAGCTCTGTAGGCAGCCCTCTGCTCTCTCCACTGTTTCACTAATTCAACCTACAGCATGGTTTTGAACTGATCTAGCCGGATCAAAAGCCAGTGGAGGCATCACTTTAACTTGAACTCAGTTGTTTGATTCGGAAACGTGCATTGGGTACCTCAAATTTCATAATGATTCTATGAAACAGACACTGCTCTTTTCTGAGGGCTTCTTTCTTCTTCTTTGTTTTTGCCAGGGAGAGGGTAAGAATGTTGGTTTTGTCTGGAGGGTGTTGAATTCAGCGGTTGTCCAAGCAATGTCTTGCTGTCAGGCTACAGTCAGGCCACATCTTCTTTTCCACTTGAATCTTGCACATCCCTCTTCAAAACTACTCAGTTTCAAAAGGACCAACAAAGCAATGTGTCTACTACACCCAGTGTGACCTGGCAGGGAAAGACTTTCAGGGAATTAGGATTCATGATCTGTGAACCTGATGGAGAAGAATCTAGATGCATTGTTTCTGATACATCATGGCTTCGTTCATGCATAAAAATCAGCTGTGATTTACACAGCTAACCAGAATATATCTCCAGGGTATGGATCTTGAGTAGGTTCTAGTTTGTGGCTCTGAGCTCCAGAGCAGAATGAGCTGGGACTGTCTCTGCTCCAAGATAGCTAGCTGGGGACAGGCTGGGCATTGGTCAGTGGGTGGTGAGCAATTGCACTGTGCATCACTCATTTGAGTATTTCACTATTACTGTTACTATCATGATTATTTTAATCATTATTTTATTTCAATTATTAAATTGTTTTTATCTGAACCCACAAGTTTTCTCACTTTTACCCTTTCAATTCTCTCCCCTATTCCTTGGGGAGGGGAGAGTGAGCAAGCAGCCGTGTTTGGCTGTTAGCCAAGTGAAACCACCAAACCCTCATATCATGCTACCCCTTTCAGGGTGTCCACCTACACTAATTACATGGGAAATTAGTGAGCTGAGCCATCTGTCTCCTGGATCATGCCCCTCTGGCCAGGTGCCTAGAGTTAGGAGCTGCAAAAGCTCAATTTCTACCAAAAGCCATCTTTCTGGACATACTTTAAGTACAGATCTAAGTCAAACAACTTTACTTCTCCTTTTTGAATAGATATTCCCTAGTTTCATTTGTTTCAATAAACCCTTCATACCTACACATATACAAAGTAGAAGATGAAAAGAAACTGGATATGTTATGTTATGGGCCTACCATTGCCGTGATTCATTGGTCACTTCTATTTTAATACTGTTCAGCTCTTTGTGGGAAGATGGTCTGTATCTCACAGGTGTTTTCAGCTGAGGGGACCCCACACAGATGTTTAGTGGCACCAACACCACTGTGAACACAATTCGCTCCTACAAGCCCACGCTGGCTCACAGCCCAAACACTCTTGCCAATGACGTACTGAAGAAGCAGACATGGAAGGACAGATTCCCTTTCTGCAAGTAGTGATGCAAAGTCTTCATATAGTCACTTTCTGCAGACTCCCCAGGCTGATTTAAGACACAGATAATTTGACGGAGACATATTATGTGATTTACACACAGAGAGAAGAGACTATCTCTGATGTAGCACAAAGAGCCCGCAGCTCCCTATACTATCTGGAAAGCATCTGCACATCTCCTTAACAGCAGAGGACACACAGTTTCCAAAGGTGACTAAACAAACAGCAGCATCACTTCAGCTACCTCTCAGCTATTAAACTGACATGCCACCAAAGTTTTGAAAACTTACATATTAGGGGTTTTTTTATAATTTGCTAACGCATACTGAGAAACAAACATACAGGAGAAACATGTTAATTCAGCTTATGCATTTCTTGATTCCTGAGTTCTCACACATGGAAACCTAAAGTTGTCTTTAGTTTTTCAATGAATTTCTGTGTGGAGAAACACAGATTTTTTTTCTAGGAACTCACCACTCAGTACGACAAATAAATGTGCACACATGAGCACACAGGTACACACCAGAGACACAAAGCACCATGTTCATCTCCTCTAGTTTTTACGGTGCAGAATGCAGCCATTGCATCTAGTTTTCAGGGTGCAGGATATAGTCATCGCATCACAGTTGCTAGCCCGACCTCCTTTACTAGCCAAACGGGCACTTCCAGGCTGTGAGTCATTTTGTCTTAGCATAAAGGTAAAAAAAAGACAGGTTCTTCAAGGGTGTGATTCATCTGTCCTGTTGCTCTCCATTCCCGACTCAAGGAGCCTTGGGTGACTAACTCAGATGTAGACGTCTACATTTTGCCACATGAATCCCACTCACAGTCTGTAATTTCACGAGCACATCATGCAAGAGCATGAGATTTCAAAACTGAAGAAGGGAAGTAACGGAGACAATTGCTCTATCCTCCCCCCACCCGTGCCAAGTTAATTATATATGTTGCTCTTATATTGTGTGTGGTGGCTAGAGAGATGTGACAACACACCTTGAATCTGTAAGACTATCAAAATATTTTCCAAGTACTATTTCCTGATACTCAAGTTGAAAGTTATTACAAAGCCAAGAAAAAGCTCACAATGACTATCACGCTTTCAGGGAAGGAAGGAGTCAGATGAAACAATAATTCAATTGACTAGATGAAAATTGGTTCAAGAGAAAGAAATCAGCATGTCACAAGGCCTAGGCATCTCAGAGGACAACCTAGATTCAGGCAATCAGAAAAGAAAAAGGGGGTTGATTTCTATTCTCACAAACAACTAGAGCTAATCAAATTTTCCTAAATTGATTAATAAAAACAAAGGAAGGAGCAGGGGTCCTTGTAACTGCTCTGAATATTCGACTGAAAACTGTAGTGTCCAGGTGACCCTCAGGATTGGTACGGCTGAATTTTCTGTGGTTCTGAAGAGCACTGGGTGGGATTTTTCATCATTCCTGGAGGCGGCAGCAAAGGAGGAAAAAAAAGAGGAGTCCCTCTTTCCTTCACCCAGAGAGACCCAGAGATGGGAGGAAGAACAGCAAAAGGTGATGTGTGAGAAAAAGAAGAAGCATGAAGCAGTTCAGTGGAAGTTGGGAATCATAAGATTTTTTATTTACAGTGGGGAAAAGAAATTTCTAATCCTGTTATCCAGAACGTGGTCATGCTTGGAGCAGAAGCAGGGTCCACTCGAGAAGCTTCAGTTATGAGAAACTACATTTCACTCCTTCTCCTCATCTACCTCCTCTGACTTTGATGCTTTTCTCTTCTAATTTCCTCTTTTCTGAGCAAAAGCACAACTGCTTGCTCTTCTGAAATATATACTGTTGTTGCTTAGTGTACAAAGTGAACCCAGATGACAGACACTGAACATGCTACTTTCACGGAGACAGAAAACCCAAATAAAGCAGTGCTGCACACAGAAGTCTTTGAAGTACTCAAAAACAAAGACAAATCTCGGGATCCCACGCAATGGGATGTCTTCCTCAATAACATGCAAGCTTCTGTTTGAGGAAAGGTATCAGATAAAAGGAGAGATCCCTATTAGTGAGTATTTTCAGTGTTCTCCTGAGAAGAGGCAGACAATGAAATTACAGTTTAAGACTTTGGGAAACCTGCTGTCACAAAGAGTTAAAGATATTACCACACTGTATTAGATATTAGTACATTACCTACAAATATACTTTACAGAAGTACTGGACCATCGCTACAGTCTGCTTATACAAATCCTGCCTGGAATCTCCAGAAGATAATACACCTCTGCTTTTCTTTCAAGATACTGATTTGAGCTGCTTTACATTTTTTTTCACTTTCTCATTAATCTTACAAGAATTACCAGAGACATTCTCATGTTAACATACTTGTCTTTTAAAAGTGAAGCACAAGGAAATTTCCATTTTTAGAGGATTTTCTTTCTTCACAACCCAAAGCAACGTATTCCTTCTATTAAAGTACTTTGCAGACTCATTTTCTTCCCGTACACATCTAAAGCATTTAGGTCCTAAACCTGTAATGAGCACAGATGCAGGGGTCTGCCCACACACAGCAGGAAAAGGGCCATAATTCTGACTCATCTGGTAATTTATGCTTCTATACTGGTGTTACAATAATGTTAATATTGCATGAAAATATTTCTATAACACTTATAATATTTGTCAAAAAATAATATTCAGATATTGTCAGATTGCCACCATGATTCTTACATGACGAGAATATTTCATCCTCCAGTAGGCTGCACTGGCGAGAGCACATCAGAACCCAGTGCATGTCCTTCGGTATTTCCACTGTTCACAGTGACCTGAGCCACCAACAGAGCCTGGAGGGGCAAGGACAGAATATGCTGGCAAATGAAAATATCCAACTCAGTTGCTGTGAAAGCCTCCAAATTCTGTGGTGTAAAATGCCTTGCCTGCTGCCAACCATATGCTTACCAGCAGACCGTTGTTAGGGGCTAACACTGCTGTCTCTCCTTAAAGCGTATATTCATCTCGTGTTCCTCTCCCTCTCTAACAAATGCCAAAGAAGATAACCAAGACTCTCAGAAACTGCATAACAAGTTAAAAAATTAAATTGACACTGGCTTATGTGTAGTAATCACTGTACAGGACAGGTCTAATGTAGACGCAGGATAGGTCACATGTAGAATAAAGATATGGGAGTTTTACATTTATATATATATATATACTTAATCTCAGCTAGTATAGATTTCACATTTGAGACCAGAATTGAAACTTTTGGACGGCATTCCTAATCTCATTTAATCAAGCAACTCCGTTAAATAAAAAATGCCCTTCTTTTTTTTTTTCTTTTTAAAAATTGTAGCATACATCAAAATTAAATATAAAACACAGATGGGAGATTTGCAATTTTGACTTGGATGCACACAGACAATCTTACGCAAGTTTTGCCACAGTTTGATTTCCTTTTGTTCAGAAAAAGCTATTTTACCCTTCTCTGCTTGTATTTCAAGTATCTCTATTCTTTTGTCATTAAGTACACCCAGGGTTACGTTACAGAAATGTAGCTCCTAAACTCTCAGAAAGGAGCGATGAAATTTGCTAGGATGCATTTCATTTTCTTCTGTGCCAAGAAGACATGAAAAGAAGATTCTGAGACTAAAAAAACCCACCACAGTACGGTTTGAAATAAAACTGTTCCTTTGAATAACTGAGATGAGTTTTTTAAAAGAAACTCTAACATACTCAAGTGGCTGTAAGCTGGAACACAGGAGGTTCCGCTTAAACTTGAGAAGAAACTTCTTTACGGTGAGGGTGACAGAGCCCTGGAACAGGCTGCCCAGGGAGGTTGTGGAGTCTCCTTCTCTGGAGACATTCAAGACCCGCCTGGACGCCTTCCTGTGTGATCTCATTTAGGTTCCTGCTCCGGCAGGGGGATTGGACTGGATGATCTTGTGAGGTCCCTTCCAATCCCTAATATTCTGTGATTCAGTGATTCTGTGAAATGACTACATAAAAAGTTTAAACAGATGTAAGTATGAAGGATATAACTGTGTTTGTGAATGCATGCATGTGGGAAGGTGTGTACTTACGTACATATGTATATGCTGCTGGATAAAACAAGCTTATGTTTGAGAACAAAATAACTTACATAGATGCAATCCCTAAGTTCTTCAGAGCTGTCCTTGGAAAGGTCAGATCATTCAACTTTTCTAAATCCTTTTCAAGTTTTGCTATTATGGGTCACTTAAGTCCTAACCCAAACAAAAACATCTGGTGCTTGTTTTATTTTTTACTGAATTATTAAAAACCTTGCTCTGATTCATTCCTTCCTGCATGAATTTAAAAAAAAACAAACCCTACACCGTTTCCTACCTCTACCTGAGTTGTGGCCTTTGGATGTGAGAACACGAGCACTGTGATTAGGCTCTGAGGGGCTGAATTCCTGGATACAGACGGGATGGGGAGAAAGGTACCTACAGGCTCATCATTTTTAAACTAGAGGATGAGAAGTGGCAGCTGGAGTTGATTAGTTCTTCAATCACTCAAAGTCATTACTGCATTAAATTAAGATTGCTTGAAGACACATGGAGCAATTTAACTTGCACAAAATAAAGGAATTAACAAAACTGCACATGAAGGAACCATTATCTGATTCCTGGTTCCAATACTTCACACTTCCTTAGCGTCTTTCATCCAAGGATCTCAAAGCATTCAGACACCAAAATCTTCTCATTCCCTGCAAAGAAGTTTGTCCTTTCCCTTCCACAGTATAATGTAAGAAGATATAGTTCAAAATTAAGAAGATAAATAAAAAAGAAAGACAATGCACTTTTGCTAGGATGGTATGTCCACCAGGGAATCAAAACAGCAGTCTCCACCACTACGTGACACATTATGGGGCTTCAGAAATGTAAAAGCCACGGTCCCATGAAGAGAAGTATTCCTCCAAGGAGCGAAGGCAGGGAACTGCGGCACACTTTTAAGTACTGGTATTTCATTTCCAACACACAGCTCCCTTGGTAAGAGGTGAAATCCTCAGGGCACAGCACTGCAGAAGACTCAAGGTGGTGGCAGCTGAGGACAAATCTCTGTAGTTCTGGCTGTCTCTTCCATGTCTGCTTGGTTGATTACAATGTTTGAAGCAGCCCAGAACCTCATGTACAATGTAGACATAAAGCTTTATTAATTCCCTTCCCTCTTATACACAAGTTCTCTTCTGTGCATCACAGAATTTCACCTGATGACCTAATTTCACACACATTTCTGAACTAGTTTATAACAAATACATCGGTGTATATACACACAAATACATCTATGTATATGCACATTATGTAAAACACATATAAACATACCACAGAAAAAAATGCACAAATTGTCAGTAAGGAGTGCTCAAGACCCTAACCTGGGATGTGAAATACCTTTCAAGTTTGCATTCTTCATGAAAGCGTCTTGGCCGTCAGGATCCAGATTATTTGGATACATTCTCTTCCACAGCTGATGCAGCTGGTATAAAAATACCAAACTACTGACTAATTTAAGAGTATTTGAAATTGCTAAATTGCCTTCATAGCTCACTAGTTAAGACATATGCTTAGGAAATCGAATGGGTAAGATCCAGTCCCTAATCCAATGAGTACTTTCAAATATGCAGAATGATTTGGGGGTTTTGTTCTTTGGCTTCGGTTGTGGGTTTTTTTCCAGAGGGGAAAATGAGAGATAATTTTCTGATTAACAACAATTTTAAAAGATACTTTTTTTGGTCACTGTATAACACAATTCTTTTTTTTTCCACTTTGGGGCTCCATCCCAAAAAACACTAATTAGCACACACAGAGCAGTACTGACCAGAGTGTGCCTTACTCCTTTTAATCTACATGGACTACGTAACATAGCAGGGAAACATTCAGAGGCACCCAGCTTTCTTTCAGGCACCAACACAAACTTCCTGATTTCACAAGGATCTCGGCCTGCTGGATGAGCACTGGCACTAAGTTCTTGAAAAAATGAAGACAACAGGATAGTCATACCTATGTGTTTGCAAAGTACAACAGTCTCTATGCTTTATAGCTCCCACCTGCAATTCAGCATGATGACAGCTGCATCAAAGCTCAAGCAAATGTTTCCATACCATATCACCACACCAGCAGCAGCAGAGCCATCCAATACATTCAGCATTTCAGCTCCCTTCCATGCCACATCTCCACCAAAGTCAATGGGGACAGTGCCTATTTATTTCAGTGGGGCAAGGATTTCACCATGAGTCTGTATGGTATCACTCTGAACACACCACACTTTCCATATTTGTCATGATATATCACAGGGTCAACTGCCAACATTTATCCAGGATTAGATTTTTCAGAGAAAGGACATACAGTTAATAAATGAAATCTAACAGAAAGTCCATGAAAACAAGTCTAAACAAATATCACCTCGTATTAATGTGCTGTGTTTCTTTCCTTCCACAACACCACATTCCATGAGCTCTTGAGTAATTTCAGTCTCCACCAATTTTCATTAAAGTGGAAGACTCAAAGATCTCCATATATGTTGATAAGTACATTGGAAGGATAAGCTTAACTCTTCAGCTCTGTCTGCAATCTATTCCTAAATAATCAAAAATTTAGCTGTAGTACAGTGATATTTTAACTTAAAACACTATGAAACATCTTGATTTGAAAATAACTGACGCTCAATTGTATGTATTTTTTAGTCATTTGTGAATTCTCAGTTATACTAATACAAATAACCACTCACAATGTTTGAGTGGATTTTTTTGGAAAGTTTTAGTGAAAAGCTTTGAAACTCTTTTTGTAGAATCACAGGATCATTTAGCTTGGAAAAGATCCTTAAGAACACCGAGTCCAACCACTAACCTAACTCTGCCAAGTCCACCACTAAACCATGTCCCTAAGCACGATATCTAGATGTCTTTTCAATACCTCCAGAGACAGTGACTCAACCACTTCCCTGGTCAGCCTGTTCCAATGCCTGAAAATCCTTTTGGAGAAGAAATTTTCCTAATATCCAAGCTAAACCTCCCCTGGTGCAACTTGAGGCCGTTTCCTCTTGTCCTATCGCTTCTTACTTGGGAGAAGAGATCTGCCTCACTACAACCTCCTTTCAGGTAGCTACAGAGAGCAATAAGGTCTCCCCTCAGCCTCCTTTTATCCAGACTAAACAACCCCAGCTCCCTCAGCTGCTCCTCATCAGACTTGTGCTCCAGATCCTTCACCAGCTCCATTGCTCTTCTATGGACACGCTGCAGCTCCTCAGTGTCTTTCTTGTAGTGAGGGGCTCAAAATTGAACACAGGACTCGAGTTGCAGCCTCACCAGTGCCAAGTACAGGGGCACAATCACTTCCCTACTCCTGCTGGCCACACTGTTTCTGACACAAGCCAGGATGCTGTTGTCCTTCTTGGCAACCTGAGCACACTGCTGGCTCATGTTCAGCCGGCGGTCGACCAACAGCCCCAGATCCTTTTCTGCCTGGCAGTTTTCCTGACACTTTTCCCCAAGCCTGTAGTGTTGAACAGGGTTGCTTTATTGAATATACAGTGTCTAAGAAAACTATTTCTTAGCAGTTACTGATGGAGCAATATGTCATCAAAAGTAGACCAGAGTGTACAGGTATTGCAGAGATGGCTTAAATAATTATTATTTTCATCATCTTCACTTGTGAAGA
>NW_010290592.1:0-9234 GCF_000700745.2 Antrostomus carolinensis | reverse complement strand
GAGCTAGGTCCCAATTAACCAAGTCTTAAACAAATGATCCTACAGAAAACTTCCATGCCCAAATTATTCCAATGATTTATTTGTACCCAGGGAACGTGAGGAAATCACTGCTTCCATCTTGTACACAAGGCACTCATCAATACACCACCAGAGACAATTCCCTCCTCAAAATTCACCTCCTCAAATTCCTTCCTCATGCAACACCATTGCAGTGGTTACTCCTTAATTCTTGCAGCTTATTGTAAACAGGCTTGCATTCCCTACTGTTATATATTGACTTGCTAGCTTTGGAGAACCAGTACACTCTACACTGACAATTTTCACCAAGGTTCCCATTCCACTTTAATATAAGACAAAGTCTTCAGTTTAAACCAAAAAAAAAAAAAAAAAAAAAAAAAAAAAAAAAAAAAGAGCAAAAAATAAAGGATTTAGTTGAGAAGATAAAAAATATACCCTTCTAAACAGATTTTGTTTTCTCTGTACCTTTTAACTAGCTTATATGCACCTATGCAGATATTTGTCTAGGTGTTTAGTCCTCCCCAGAACTCTAATGTGTACACTGGCTTCTTGAGCAGTAGAGTAGGAGTTCACAGTAACGTGTCACTAAGTGTCTTCAGTGCAATAAGCATTTTGAAAGACATAATTCTCTATCCCAATTGTTTTCCTTGGGAGGTATGTCTGGGAAGTGAATGCAGTCACTTCTGATGCCCTGTCTGGGAGTGGTATCTGGAAGAATCCAAGGACATCTTTCCTTCCTGGGTCATGTCTAATTGATCATTGCATGTAAGGGCTACACAACATCATTTCTATAACTGTGTATTGGGGCACTCTTCATCTACTTCTCCTCTCAATTTCCTTCTGTCAAACAGACATTGTTGGGACTAATTCCACTAAATAATTAAAAAATACATTATTCACAGGTATGCTGTGTTCATTTTGTGTAAAATTCAGGAATTAAAAAAAACATTCTAACTTCAAAGTTGTAAGAGTAGATTTTAGAGGCAGACTATTAAAACGTGTATGGCGTTACGTGAGCGGCTACGTGCCTCGGCCATGGGTGGGTGTGAATGGAGCAAGGATGGGAGTCTCACAAGCAACAGCTTCTCAGACTGTAATGGACTGTTCCTTTGAGGAGCTGGGACTACAGGAGCAAAAGCAGAAATTGTCAGGGCCTGAGGTGTGCTGAGGCTGTAAGAGACAACGTCAAGTTGGAAATGAAGAGAATGGGGAAGAAGGAGAGCGCAAAGCAGATGTGGAATGGATGATGAGGTTAGATGACAGATGGGAAGTAGGAGTGCAGCATAGCTTATATCTGTGCCAGAAACCACGAAGAATACAATGCTGCTAGCTATAAAATCACATATATTTTACATATGATATATATACACACATGTACACTCAGAAAAATGCTTTATAAGAGATTTAAACAATACATAGATACAGTTTCCCCATCTCTCTGTTCCCTCAGCCATGTGTTACCAAGATGCATTACTGAAGCAAGCTTCCACCTCACACATGTTCACCTGAAACCGGCAGCAGCAAGTACCCTCCTTGCTGTGCCTTCTGGACTTAAAAGAAACCAGACACTCTATGCATATTTTGCATGTCTGCCTAAAGGAAAACTTGGTGCTGAATTAGAAAGCGGTTGGAATTTCCAAACAAACAGCACACTAAAATAGAGAGCAAACTGTGAAGGATTTTCAGAAGACTCCATCTAGCACTTTTGGAAAATGCTATAGTTTTATATAAATCTTCAACTTAAAATAGAAAAAAAAAAAAAATCTGTACAGGAGCTATTAAAAGGCCCAAACTGTTCCCATTTCCATAACTTTCTTCATCCCCTCACTACCACATCAACCAGTCTTATCTCTGCCTCTTAAGTTTGTAAAAATGTATGCAAACAGTAATGGAACAAGTGACTAGGAGATTACAAAATCCAATTTCCCTGCTCCTAGTACAAATTTCCAATACACTAAAACACCCACCTATGCTATCTTACTCACTGCAGGAAACCCCACGTTAGCTGCTACAAAATGTTTTTAAAAGGACAAACTTGCACCTCTAAATGCACTTATACAAACATACACCACCATATATCATTCAAGACTAAGAGATCAATAATTATAATCATAAGGTTCTACTCTATCACCACACTGTGCTTTAAAAGAAATAAATAAAACTAAATAAATTTCTAGTATTATCTAATGTTTTGGATATCATATTTCTACTGAAACCTCTGTACTTACTAAGCCATCAACACATCAACACATACCTAATGCTTCGTTTTCACTCCAGAATAAAACAAGAGGGAAAAGGAAAGTGTAAGCAGCCTAAACTGTCACTGGAGGCAGTAATGAAGGACTAAAGGCAATGAGAACTCACTGGGTCCACTGCCAGAGTCACAAACTGGTATCTTTCTCACAGCTGAAATGTTTTGCCTAAGAAATGCTTCTCTTACACTTTCATGCAATTTTTCTGCTCTTCTGGGCATTCATTTCTCTGGGTATTGCCAAATAACCCTTTCCAAAAGCTGACACAGTTCCGGGGCTCAATACAGGAGCTCTGAGGAACTCAAGTTTTTTAATGTTTAAAATGAGACAGTTGCAAGCTGACATTATTGTCAAAGTAACATCAGTATAAATATATAAATATAGACACATTTGCAGCAGAATGCAACTTAATGTAAATTTATTAGTCAGCAGCATGCCCTCACCACCTAATGTAAAATAGGAAAATTAATGAAGAACATCACTTGGTGATGTTCTTAACACTTCTCCCTGGAAGTGTTTAGGGCCAGGCTGGATGAGGCTTTGAGCAACCTGGTCTAGTGGAAGGTGTCCCTGCTGATGGCAGGGGGGTTGGAACTAGATGATCTTTAAGGTCCCTTCCAACCCAAACCATTCCATGATTCTATGATTCTATGATTGGCATGTGCAGAACATGCATGTGGTATATTAAGATTATGACTGGCTAAGAGGAAAGAATTTTTGCAGGAGCCACTTGTTAAACTACTGAAAGCACATTCCTCATTAGGAGCTGTGGCCTCTAAAACAGCCACTAATTTTCCAGTAGAATCCTGTACTTCAGGGCACAGAAATGTGCCACTGATGCACTTGGAAAGAAAATTATATTCTGGAGTTGGCACTTTTATTATACACTAAACCAAGGTTTATGGTGTCTAATTAAGGGCCAAATAAGGTCTAGAAAGTAGTGAAACTTTTCATTCTAATATAATTTGAATTCTATATTAGCAAGAATATGATTTAAACACAGTTTTACTTTAAGTAGCAAGGCCCATAGAAAAGAATCGTAAAAAATAAAAAAAAAAAAAAAACAGAAGATCCCTTTGAAGAATTATTTTAGTTTTTCTTTATAAGCAGACAAAAAAGATTTTCACGTTAAATGCTTCATGAAGAAGTGTGGCCTTGGTTTCAAGCTTTCAATGAGCTAAAACAATAAAGAAAATTAACAGAAGATGTAAATAGGATTTTTTAAATCTCTCTTGTTAAAGGTGGAGCTGCATTTAGTCTGAGTGTTGTCTGTAGATCCTATTCTGGCTAAATAAAAAAAAAGATATTAAATAAACTCTTTTCTGTATATTGATTACATTTGTTCACATAAAAGTCTGACAAAAAGGTTTATAAGAACTCTCTTCAACATTTTTTATGTTTTACAAATTAAATTATATCCAAAAAAATATAAAAACATGCTTAGAGAGAGGATTCTGGAAGGGAGACTGGAATAAAGGATTCGTGTATCAGAAAAACTATACTATGTATTGCTAGCATGTACTGCTATTTGTTGGTAAACTCTATTTCAATACTATTTGCATACGTGCTTTAAGGTCCTCAATACATTTTCCTAGCTGCAGGGGCTTTTGATCTTTTTTTCCACTGAGGTTAAGTACAGCCATTTATCAGCGAACGGCCACCTTGACCAGCACGACGAACAGCTTTTCTGATGTGGTTTTTCTGGAGGCAGAACCTCGAAAGGCAAATTCATGATCTTTCAATCAGCACAAGAGGGATTTCCATTCAAAAAAATCAGGAGGTATTTCCACTTTTTCTTAACAATTAGGCCTTGAATGACATTATAAATTTGACTTAGAGGAAAACAAAATATGGTGGCATACAGTACTAAGCTTGCATAATTATGTAAGAAATAGAAACTTACCTTTAGAGCAATACACAGTGCGAATCTGCCTTGTTTCAACAATGGAAAGATGGTCCAAGAGCAATACATAGGTTAACAGCTCTGATATTAGGTCATTGTTTGCCTCCATCTTTTGTAATGAAGTAAGACTGGGTGATGTTTGAACATCCTATTCACTTCCAGCTGGGTGATGTTTGAACATCCTATTCAATTCCAGCTTCTTGTGGAGTGCATTTTTATTCAAATATCATTTTGTTAAACATGCTCCCTGCTCATGCAGTCAACAATGTTCCTTGTCATCAAATAAAGCATGAAATTTCAACACACAAAGAAATGCAGGTCATTAAGTGTTTCATATCCATATGCAGCCACAAATAATTTCACAACGTGCAGGGAGCACACACATCAAATCCACACAACGGCTGCATGGCCAACTTTGGACAGAAAAAGCAAGTGGAGTGATTCAAGCATATTCCCAGTAATACATTTTGGTATATGACGAAGTTGTGCCTATGTAGAAGTTGCACTACCCAACTGAGTTAACTACATGAAAAGTCCAAGTTTAAAGGCAGCAAACATGAACCCTTCTCATGAGCACAAAGTGTTGAACTTGCTGTTAAACTAACATTGTAAAAGAGTAATTCCTTGTACTGTGCATCCTACACAATACATTTATATCTTCCTTTGCCAAAATGATTTGCATTTATATTTGACTCTGAGGAAATTATCACTTTGAACAAAGGATGGGGCTTCACTACCCAGGAGGCAGCAGTCCTTAAGAAGAACCTCAAACACAGTTCCAATTTCGGTAGAGAGTTAAGTCAAACCCAGCTGCACACATCAGCAAAACCAGATCCTGTCCCAAACAGGCAGCATAATGCTGGTTATTTGGATTTATTATTATCACTTTGCCTTGCAGCACTGGGCCCTGAGACCTCTGCTGAGACCACAGATTGTCTGGAGCAAAGCCTAGGGACTATGTGAACAGACAGGAAAGGAGTGTCACCAAGACGAGAAATGATCTGAAGAAAGAAGATGAACAAGTGAAGGGAAGACAAAAGCATTATCTCAATTTAACAATTGCAGACCTGAGGTACAGGCAGACTCCGACTTCTCCAGAGTTGCAGCACACAAAGGTTAATTGTATCTCAAGTCTCTGTCCAATAACTTAACATCCAGACTGATTCCCTCTTAAAGTGAAATCAAAAAGTACTAATCTCAGAGTAGCAACAGCAGAACAATGACAAATTTTCTGGATGACAATGACTGGTAATTGCTCCTGACACTTGTTACAGGCTGCCAAAAGTCTTCCAGCTACAGTTAGACTCAGCATCACGGCAGCGTAGTGCACCTTTGAAAAAAATCAGATACTCTGATTGTAATTTCTGGCAAACAAGCAGCTGAATTAGCAAATTTCCATCACAGTTAGCACTTCTGGTAAATTTCTACCCTCAGAGTTCAACCAAAAGCACCAAAGACTTGGGAAATGAATAATTAAATCGCCTTAAAGTGATCCTTCCAGAATTGCTGGATCCCAGCACTTGCTCTAGGTTGCCTATTAGTTGTGGTTAGACAACTCAATATCAAGGGCTGGTACCTCTCAGGTATTTCACATTAATTTAAAAGAAAGGGAAACATTTATGTTTTCAGAAGAATAGCGTCATTAATCACCCTGTTCTTGCGATGGATGACCACTAAGATATGTGAGCATGAATCACACCATCACTCCCATATCCTGACTTCCTGAAACTCTGAATTTCAAAATTAGTAGACACATGTTGGTACAGAAGCAAGATATCACTGATAAACCAAGTAGCTGATGTCAAAATTTTGTTTCTGTCAGAGTACCTATCCTGTAATTTTGGGGAAGAAACACAAAACTGTCAGTTCCAAGCTACAACACATCTGAGATTTGAAACACCCATCTCTTTCCTTAGTACAACCTCCAGGTTGTCCTAGCTCCCTCAAACTTCTTCCATTCTTCCCAAGCAGATCTACCTATTTGTGCTTCTCTCTCTCCCCCACCCTCTCCTTGTTGGTTTTTTGGGGTTTGGTTTTTTTTTTTTTGGCTAGTGAATATCACACGTTCAAGAGATTTTTTTTTTTGGGGGGGGGGGGCAGAGTGGGTGTCTGCTGCCTCTTTGTATGCACACTTGTGGTCAGCAGCAGCCTGTAAACAACAACATTTGCTAGTGTAGCTGTGAAGACAGGAGGAATGCATGTATTGCAATTTCAGATTTCATTGTGAATCACTTAACAAGCAGACTTGGGCAGACACCTGTTCCATTTTAAAGCCCGCATCCTTCTATCCCTTAAGGCCATCCAAAACAGGCAAAACTTAAGTTTAGTTCAAGATTGTCTGCTGCAGTCAGCCCTCCCAAATGTAGCACTGATACACTTCTTTGCCTCCTTCATATCCATCTTCTGGCTGCCAAGCTACACAGGATGACAGTACTGCTTATCTGTTTCTCTTCTCATCACAGTTTGGAAAAATTATTACTTTCTCCAACATCTAGAAAAGAAAAAACCAGACTGAAGAGTCAAGGCTTAGTTATGTGTTAACCACAGTATTATTGTGTGACAATTTTTAGTTGTGAAAATAAGGTTCATACTGTAGCCAAATGGGGTCTTCTACATTGAGAAAAATGGCAACGAAGAGCTGGAAATGCTCCTCTTCCCCTTTCTAGCTGTTTCAGAGAATGTAAGATCATATGGTGTAGGATCAAGATAGAGACTTCTATGCCACCTAAACCTCACACCATAGGATTTATATGCTGTGTCCTCTCTCCCTTCCTTTTCCATTGTAGCACTGAGGAAAATGCAGAGAGGGACAGTCAGATGTTCCAGGTGGTGAGATCAGTGCCAGAAGCAGCCAAGCAGGCCTCTGATACCAAAAAGCACAGGGAGTAAAATAAGGCTATGTACCATCATGTTTGTCCATCCCAAATGACACTATGCAGCCTGTAAGATTATGCACCGATGTGGCTTATCTTACACACTCAACCAAAAGTTTCCACTGCTGTCTCTCATAATACTATATATAATGTGCACATCACACACGTGTACCAGGGAGATCTCCACATCCTGCCTGGGGACCAAAGAGTTATCCTTACCCTCCAGAGCGTGGTACTGGGGAAAAACTACCAGGAAGTACCAGGGAGATTTCCCAGCCAAAGGCAGAGACCTTTGCACATTCAGAGCACTTTACAGAATCACAGAATGGCAGGGGTTGGAAGGGACTTCAGGAGATCATCTAGTCCAACCCCCCTGCCAAAGCAGGTTCCCTACAGCAGATCACACAGGAACACGTCCAGGTGTGTTTTGAATGTCTCCAGAGACGAAGAGTCCACAGCCTCTCTGGGCAGCCTGTTCCAGTGCTCTGCACTTTCTGTGGTTTTGATCAAGGTCTCTGCTGTACAGTGATCTCTTTGCCCCAGTTGTTTTCCTTTCTTCTCGCCTGCTCACTCTTTTAGCTGTACTTGCACCCTTGCCTCAAACTCCAACATCCTTTACTCCTTTTTCTTTCCATCCAGGTGATTCCTTTTAGCTCCATTCTCCAAGCACCCAAAAAGCAGAAATGCCACCTTTAATTAAAAACAAAACCATGAAAACACACACCATTCCCTCAGGCACCGAGCCTGCACAGATTATTATGTACATGCACATAACTTCCAATATGTCAGGCCGGAGATGACAAGGCTGGACAGACGCAGGGGACATGGCACCCTGCCTACAAACCTTGAAACTAACACATTTAGTGCTGCCTCACAGCTGATCTACTTGTGCTCTTTATACCTCACCTCCCTTTTGTCTGCTTACTCTGTTAGGAAGGCAAACTCCTGGTCCGGGGCCTTTCCACAGCCCTCTCCCACACAGCTGCTGTGACAGCAGGGGACCTCACCTAACCCAAGGAAGCACTTTTCTAAGTAATAATATTAATGCAAATTCCAAATATTCAAAAACACAAAGGCCCCAAAATTCTGAGATTGAGTTAACATGGTAAATTGTTTTGAAAAATAACAATGTGGGTTACTACTATCAGGTTTAGGAACTCTGAGATGTGGCTGCACTGGGTTTCCAAGTCCCCTGCTACAAACAAGGAGGAGACTTAACTACCCTCTTGTTAAACCAGACCAGATCTTTCACATGGATCTACCTTTCAATGAGAAGGTTAGGGGCAGACAAAAAGTAGTTAGGCAGTGCTATAAAATACTGATTTTCTGGGAATGTTGAATTCAAATGCACCAAAGTGTCCAGTTCCTTCTCCAGTCAATCTACTCTGCGTTTCCGGATGCCCTCATGGCACCATCCAAGTCTGCTGAGATACAGGAAAGCAGCTCTGCCCAGCCCCAAGCATCTGAACCTCATGACTCAGACCCTTCTCTTCACAGCCACGAGGCTGCATCACACTCTGAGCATTTCTGAATGTTTGTATTTTCTACTTGTCTTCCAATTTATTTATTTATTTTCACACAAAAAATATTCACCTCCTCCTGATTTGTGTGCTTAACCATCTCCAGTTCAAACCCAAAGTGAAACAGACACATAAATACACAAGTCACAGGTCTGCTACCAAAGGATCCATCACTTTTCATTACCAAATTCTCAGTGTGCAGAGGTGCTATTTTACACTTGTTCTGCACTAGACGAATCGGCAGCTGCATCACTCACAGCCTACTTCTGCTTCCACCCCAGCTAATTCCAGCCTTCCCCTCACATCTCTCTCCTCTCATATATTCCTCCTCTGCCTGATCCCCACAGACTCACCTGTATGCCCTGAGTCCAACTTTTTGTGCCTTAGAGGGGCGTGTACTTTCTTACAGTTTCCTGCTCACTTGCTATGTACCTTCCCCTTTCCTGCTGTCCCTCACACGGCCACAGCCTGCACTCTCATCTTCTCATTTTTCCTCTCCCACTGCAACTAAGCAACCATAGTTTTTCTAGCAAATAGCCTTGCCAGCACAATGCAAAATGCCGAGTATTTTGCTGTCTTTTCTCATTAATCTGGTGGCTACCTTGTGAGGACATTTAAAACACCTGAGCTAGCACAAGACTAAGGACTAGCACAATAAAATAAAATAA
>NW_010290591.1:12425-27021 GCF_000700745.2 Antrostomus carolinensis | reverse complement strand
CCAGAGATGGAGACTCCACAACCTCTCTGAGGAGCTGCCTCAAACTACCTAAATTAATGTAATTTCAGTAAATGACTAAATTAATGTCATTAAACTGATTAAATTAATGCCATTTCAGTACTAAAATGATGTCAAAAATCTTGCTTGGATACTTTTGAGGCTCTTGGTTGCTTTTCTATATGGCTTTACAGTGAAGAATATAGATTCTGTCTGCATTTCAGTACAAAGAAGTGTTTAATGTCCCTTTTCACATTAACACACATCTGCTCATGACATAGGGCTGCCACAGAATACAAGGGGCTCCTCTCTACCTGTGGCATCTAGTGCTGTATTCCCAAATACCCTGACCCCAGCAAGTCAATGTGTTTTCCAACAGTCTCAAAAGACCCAAACTGGACATGTCTGGCTTTCTGGGATGAGCAGCAAGGGTCTGTAAGTCTGGATTTGCATTAACTTCCCAGGATCATTCTAATTTTCTTGCAGAGTATCCAGTCTTGCTAAATGGGGAAACAATTGTCATTGTGTGATCATTTGGTTATTATCTCATTAAGCATTTATATGGAGTAATGGATTGTAAGGTACGGTGCAAACAAATACATCTTATCAGGCTTTCTGGAAAAACACTATCATTAGGAAAATGAGTTTGATTGTCTCAGCTCATATGCTATTGATCAACACTCTTCTTAGTAAAATAAATACAACTCGTTAAAAGTTACTATCAATCTACTACTAGAAAAGACAAATTAATAGTCATCAGGAAGAGCAAATTGCAAGCACATTTAAGTAATAAGACCCAGCAGTACATGCTATTGTTAGGGTAGACACCCTGAAGTATCCTAATGTGATTATAATGTGGTTTCCTGAAACAAAACAATTATAACTACCTTAGATAAAATATTACTATCAATATTCTACAGGGTTAACTGAAAGCAAAGCAACAAGTTGTTTTTTTTTTTATTTTTCAACCTATACCTACAACTTTAAACAGCATTTCCAAAGGCAGTTTGTTAAAACCACTTTTGTTCTTGTTACAGGCCCATTGAAAAATAGAGCTAGTTTTAGGTTTAGCACAGACACAGAGGTCAACACAACTACGATTCAATTTCAAAACACACTGTTAAAAATTTATATGTATATTCTTTTTTTTTTTTTTTTGCTTGGTTAGTTGGTCAACAAATTGAATGTTCCATCATGATACAGCCATAAAGTTTAAAAAGAGATCAAAATGTATTATGAAAGATATTTAGAGCTTGTTTTCAAGATGCAAAGAAACTTATTTGAATATATTAATTTTGTTCCCCAAGGTGCACTTGTGTTCTGTTCTGGTAGTGAGGGAGAAAATGGAAAAAAAATGTATGTATCATTTTCATTCAATAAACATTTATCTTACATAGAAATCTAATTTATTACTGTTGAGGGTGTAGCATTTACTTCACTTGGTACAAAACTGTTTAAGATCTTCACTAATGACCTTAGGTGGGACAGAATGCAACCTCAGCAAGTCTGCAGATGACACAAAACTGGGAGATGTGACTGACACACCAGATGGTCATGCTGCCATCCCATGGGATCTGGACATGCTGGAGAAATGGGCTGACAGGAACCTCATGAAGTTCGTCAAGGGGAAGTGAAAAGTCCTACACCAGTGCATACTAGGACCAATCAGCTGAAAGCTGTTGGTAGAGAAGGCCCTGGGGATCCTGGTGGACACCAAGTTGATCATAAGCCACCAATGTACCTCTGAAGAAAAGGTAGACAATGGTATCCTGGGCTGTATCAGGCAGAGTGTTGCCAGGAGGCCAAGGGAGGTGATTTTTTTCCTCTCTACTCAGCACTCAGGAGACACAGTTGGAGCGTTGGGTCCAGTGCTGATCTCCTCAGTACAAGAAAAACAAGGACATACTGGAGCAAGTCTAGCAAAGGATCATAATGATGAGCAAGGGATTGGAGTAAGAGGCTGAGTGAGCTGGGATTGTTTGGACAAAGGTTCTTCTCAGTGGCACCCAGTGAAGAGCCAAGAGCCAACAAGCACAAAATGAAATACAGAAGATTTTCTTCAAACATAAGAGAATGTGGTTGAGCGCAGGATCAGGTTGCCTAGAGAGGTTGTGGAGTCTTCATCCTTGGAAATATTCAAAGCCCAGCCTGCTCTGGCTGCCCTTGCTCAAGCAGGGTTTGGACTAGATGGTCTCCAGAGGTGTCTCCAACCTCAGCCCCTCTGTGGCTCTGATGTGACAAAGAAAATGAACCCCTTGGTTGTCCTGACTTCCAGCTGAGTGTCTGTAAAAATGGTTTGTGTGAAGTCTACCTTGGGGCATGGTGTTTCCACCTTTTACCTGCATGTCTAATGGCATTACACATAATCTTTGCAATGAAGCAATGGCACTAGGACTTATTAAATCTTCGCCGCTTCCACTAGTAGTATGTGTAGTTTTGCCTTTTTCTTCCTTCTGGGTTAATTTGGCCTATTTAAATCTTATCTATTTTGCAAGACTTCTCTCTGGGTAGATCTCTGCTACTGAACATTTCTTAAAAGAATAACAAAGCCAAGAATTCAAAATCCACAAGCTTTATTCTGGCAATTTTCTTTAAACTTTATATTAAAATCTGTCACAGAAGCTTTAAAAATGCAACTGTGAATCATTTTTTTGTTGAGTATTTACTTTATGTGTTTATATATGTAAACATCTTTTCAGTAAAGAAACCCAAGATGACTAAACTTGCTGGATCATTTTTTATTAATAACTTTTTAAAGCCTACATTCCACAAAATTGCTGGGAGCCTTAACTCCTCCATTACCACCAACAGGGACTAACTGAGCACTTATTTTCAAACCCTTACCAGATAAATTGAATTCACACTTGGTATTTCAGGTATTAATATCTGCACAAGGATGTTCTTGAAGTTGGTAAGCACGCAGCAGCAAAATGAAGCTGACAGGAGTTCAAAATGACCAACGGTTTAAAATTTAGAGAAAATAATAAGACAACTTATTTGCAGGGACCATCTATGCTCCGGTTTAGATTTTTCACAGTAGGTTACTTATCAACCTAATAGAAATGCTGACATGCACAACCTTAACTCCTGTATCACCCAGTCTCTGCTCTAATCTCATTGATTTGTGGTTGTTTCCTTGGATGAAGACATAAAGTGGATGTGCTTTCTAAAATATCTTCTTCTTTAGAACAAAGAGGCTGTCCCAGAAGTACCTGTGATTACATGATTCAAAGAGATTTTAACGATTTTTGTGGGCCTGTTAAATGACAGTGCATCATATTTTACACCAGCTGAACTGCAGGTCTATGAATAATGACAGTATTTTCAGCTACTAGTACCCTTCCCTGACCTCTGTGGCCAAGAAGGTATTCCTACATTTACTCACTTTTTAAGTTGACATTGCAGTAGCAGCAATTTTTATGAACTATGTCAGATAATTATCATGTCTTGCATTTTTCCCTTATCTAAATTAGCATATAGCATTTGCAGGGATGGTTGTGTCATACTGCATTTTCTCCTCAAGTTCTTGTTTTCCAAACTATGAAAATTAGTAAGAGCAATTAATTTTCTTCCTTTACATTCAACTTCATTATGCTGTAGAAAAAAAAAAAAAATCCATTATATTGCAGGGAGAATAGAAAAAAAAACAGAAGAAAAAAGTAAATCTAACAATAAATAACTTTACTAAAATATGCATGTTTTTGCCATGGCCAAGATCTGCTTATCAACATGACTGCAGTTTTGATCATGGTCTGTCAGTCTTTCCTTCATTCAAGCTCTGTTTCACCTGAGGTCTAGGGAGGCATCTCTTTTTTTTGTCTTGAGGGAGAAGAGTTGTAGCACTACATTGTTATTCCAGTCACCCAGAGAGATTTCAGCTCTAGATGTGACTTTGCAGACCACTTTTTAGCAGATATTGTTAAAACACTTCATTAGGAGTGCCTCAGATTGTGCTGACATGGACTGTATTAACTGGGAATGCAATGGAGCAGCTCTCTGCACTGATTCTGCACCACTAATCCTACATGAACGTGGTAGGATTCTTCTTCTTCTCTACCCAGGAAGGGTAGGATGGGGAATTGCCAGCAAACCTACAGGGATTGCCTGTGGCAGACACAGGCACTCACAAGCTGCTGCTGTTGACACCATATTTTGGGCTAAGTCCTACTGGAATGTGTAATTTCAAGATCTGAAAAATATGTAGAATGATATAGATGGATTTCTCAATGGCTACGTAAACATGGACATGGCAGTAAGGGTCACATCATGAATTCATTTTCATGATGGGGACTTACTACCCAGGTAATAATATCTTACTTATGCATTTGGTTCATTCTGTCATTTTGAGTTTCCTGAAATAAATGTATGATTTGAAGCCAAAAGATATTTTATAGTCAGTGTTACTTTCTATAGCAAAAAGGCTTTTTCATAGTCAGTGTTAGTTTCTGTAGCAAACATTTATGCCAGTCTGAAACTTGATACACAAATATTTGAACATTTTCCCACATCCGTATGGTGAATCACTTATATAAATACATTCTGCAGTCTTACCAAGTAAGGATCCGTTTCAGAAATCCCCCTTTTAGAAAATCTCTGTCACTCTCTAATCAACTTTCTCTCTTTAGTTTTCATCCATATGTACATTACACTGTTCAGTAAATAACAAGTTCAGGAATGTAACTAGAAAAATTGTTTTCAAAATAATTTTAAAACATTCTTAATCAAAACCAAGCAAGAATCATAATCAATTTGTCTTATGGAATTTTTCATTAAACTGATTTTTATTTGTGAAATACATTCTTGTTTGCTTCTCCTTTGAAAATGTTTGAAATGAGATGCTTAAGGGCAATCAATAATTTAAGCCACAAAAAAATGGTTCCACTCATCACTTTGCTATGAATAAGGCTATTATTTTTTTATTATTATTTTTTTTTTAAGTGAAGGTTGTTAAAAGTGATAGAGCTGGACTGAATATGACTGCAAAATGTTTTTATTTGACATTATCTGTGCTGAGGAAAGGAATCACATTTCAAATGATTGGGGATCAAAGGAAGTGAAAGCAATCACGTAAGCTCCAAATTGGATTGTTATGGTTTGTTTTATTTATGTAAACATTGGTAAAGGAATCAAATCACTGCAATTGAAATACCTCATTCAAAGGGCTATCTTGCAGAAATAACAGCAGATTATAGGGATGGCAAAGGATAAAACTCTACACCTGTTCATGTAGTGCTTAGTGACAGTGAAGGAGGGAAAGAAGTAATATTCTGGGCTGAAAAGCAATGCTAGAGAGATAGAAGTCATCAGTCTAAAGAAATGTACCTCTCAATTATAATGATCAAGTATGATTTGCTCTGGGAGAGTACAGAGATTTCATATGATACCCTTGTCAAAATAATGGCAATCTACCATGGCCATTGCTCTTTCATAGTTCCTTAATGACAAGGTGAAGAGATCCAGCCTCTAATTTAGACCTATAGCACTTGTAGGAATGACAGTAGATCTGATTAAATAGATTGGCAGCTGAAGCCCAGGGATACTCTATTAGTCTACAACAACTTAACAGTATCAGGATGCTCGATGGTGCTAACTCCCTTTCCAACCAGCGTGTAATTTCTGTTGCATACCCACTGCAATCTCACATCAAAATCAGTGGGAACCAGTCATCATGAACAGGTTAAACAATACAAACTTTGGGATTGTCTTAATTAATGATAAATTTTAAACCCTGCAAGTAAAGATGCTTTCTCCCTGCCTTTGAGAGCAATTTTGTTCTCAACAGTCACCTTTTGGGTCTCTGGGAACACTGTGGAGCACGGGTCATCTGAAAGCAGAAGCTCTCTGTGATGAGTGGTGGGACAGTGTCAGTGAAGCCCCAATCTCATGATCATCTCAGTTTCTCAAGCATTCAATTTTAGGTTTTCTTTCTTTATCCATTTGCTGCAGTGAAGTTGAATAGCTTAGATAACTACACCTAAGTATAACAACCATCAGTGCTGCCTGCTCTATAGAAATAAAAGTAAATACAGCCTAATTTTGCTGTTATAACTTGGCAATAGTATATTTTGCATTTTCACTGGTGGCAGATTTATTTTTCAGCAGAGACAAACAGCTCTCTCTGTCCTAGGTACAGCCAATACCTTCACTTAGTCCATGAATTTCCAGATGCCTTCTTTAATCTCTGGTGCTTTTTGGATTAAGGTCTGGAAGATTTTTGGTGATGGCTAATTCATTACTTACATTTGCATCGAAAAGCTGTGTATGGACTGGAATTATTTCAAAGAATACATGAGGAAAGGGATAAGCAGATCTTGGCTTGGTGCCCCAGATGTGTGTACCACAAAGACAAGCTTTCCAACCGTTCACTCTATTCCTCACTATATCACAAATTATCCATCAGCATCAGAAGGAGCCTTTTGCCAATCAAAGGTCTTCAGATTCCCGTCTTGGCAGTGAATCTATTGCAGGACTGGATGTCCTCAGTGGATTTGTTTTTTATCAGGATGGCCTTTTTGATAATTTGGATCTTGCCTAGATGAGATATCTATCTCCCTTTTTATTGATTTTGGCTTGTGGTATAACAAATAGCTGGTGGTGACAGGACAACTTCCATGTGTGATAGGATTCCTCTTTGCTTCTTTTCCATATCTACCACACATACAGGAAAAGCACTAAAAATGTACTAAAATGTTTCTAGGAGAGGGCTGGGTTAATATTTCAGCATTACAATAGTCTGTGCCACTTGTGCAGGGGCGAAGCATTGCCCCGTGCCATGCAACAGCGACAGGGAGATGGCATCAAGACATTGTCAGAGATGAGGCATTGACTCTGACCCCTCTTGATAGTGCTGTAATCTGCTGAGGAATTTTTCCCCTGGAATCTAAACACCAATTTGTTTTAAAATCTATCACTGTCACCAAGAAATTGCAAAGTAGCAACAGCCACCATTACCTCCTGACCCCGCAGTATTTTGTTCTCCGGTGGAGGCAAACATCAACCCACAGAACACAGAGCAGCTGGCAAACAACGGCCTCACGTTCAGAAATAGTTCTTGAAAAATCCATATAATATTTTCCAACTTTTATCTTTAGCATTATTAAACAATTTAACATATTCATAGGGAATGAATGAACAACAGATTGGGCGGTTGTTGGCCTCTACATTCCAAAAATCTAAATTAATTTCTCAAGTTTATCCCCTACCTACCAACAGAGAGAAAAAAAGAGATAACAACAGGTTCCTTAGTCTTCTCTGCTTGATTTGCACATATTTGGGGTGAGGAACTGTATCCTCAGGCATACATGCGGTGTTTTTAATGCCTAGAAGCACCTTTAACTTCCAAATGCGACAACACTACATCTCCCAGGGGACCACAGAAACACTGTTTTGAATAGATGCCATCTGTACAGTGTTACTTTATATTCATATTCAAACATCTCCACAGGCTTTCAGGTCTTTTTGAAGGTTTGCTAGGAAGCCAAAGGCTGCAGCGTCGGTCAGGCTGCCATGGCTGTGGATGTACCCATGGGTACAGGTTTACAAGTGCCTTCAGGATCTGAGAACCAGAGGCAGCTGTGTAGAAATCCAGGTTTGGAGGTTTTCCTGTCATAATCAAAAGCAAGGAGTACAATGATTGTTTCTGTCAACAATAAATCCTTTTTCTCAAAAAAGTTTCTGGAATATTTTTTCAGAATCAAATGTTTGATAGTTCATATAATCTTTTGATAAACAAGGAGACATTTTCCAGAGGAGACTATAACCAGGTTGACTTTGCTTTGATGAAGTCAATGAGAACATCTGCCATTGACTTTCAAGACCTCCCTGCGAGCCTGAACATACGCTTTTAAAAACCCTCTTCCTTGTGTTTCCACTGTCAAAATCCTACCTGCCTATTCCACATTCCTCAGTTATTGACATCTAAGAAAAGGAGTTTCAAAAAAGCATACTTAAAATTATATGAGAGCTTCACGTGGAAATAAAAAGCAACTGATATTTACCACTATAAAGTGAAATATGTGCATTATAATGGCTCAAGAACCAGCTGAAGACCTCCAATTTGTTTTAGGACATGTTTACTAGAAAATCTAATTATATTTAACCTTTATTAATTACCCATTCCCCTTCACATCCAAATCAGTAATTTAATTTAAATGTTCTAGATTAACATCATAAAACACTTCTGAATGTGTGCAAATTTCCTGCACTTTGAATATTTTTATTGCCAACAGTAATGGACCCTCAAGTATTTAACTGCTCTAGGAGTAACTTTTGACATTCAGCAATACCAGTGCATTTATTAACACTTATATTTTAATAAAATTGGATGCATTAATATTTCCTTTAGTGAAAACAATATGGCCAAGAAAAATAACATTTCTGTTCCTTGTACGTGGTGTGGGAGTGTATATTTAACACCGCGCTGTTTTCTGAACTTTTTTCAAATATAAACTTGCAAAACTACAAGTCATTTTTTCATACTATGGTAAAAAATATTGTACAATTTACTTTTACTGAAAATAACTCAATAATGGCAATTGATTGTTTCTGCTGATATTGCATCTTGTGACACTGAGCTGTGGTTAAGTAGAGGGTTACACTGTCATGGAGTACCGCAATAGAAACCCAGCTCACCCCAGCCAAAGGTACTCACCTGCTGGTCTTACAGTCTAGTGAAGACATAGGAAAGTTTTCTACACTTCCAGGCAACACTTGCAAAGTAAATTTCACACCCTAAAATACTCTTTATGTCAACAGCATGGATATTTAATCTAAAATAAAGGAATTCTATATAAAATTGCAGAGTCATAATCATATTAAAAGAATTAGTACATGCCCATCCATCCATCCATCCATCCGCCCATCCATCCATCCATCCATCCATCCATCCATCCATCCATTGTCTGTGAACTCTTCTTCTTTTCTGCTGTACATCTGTCACCAGTGGTTAAGAGAAATAAAATATTCAGGTTTTGCCAAGTATTTCAGGAAGAGTGGTCAGCACATCTGAAACATGTTTGCCATCTGGTGACTTTTTTCATGTTAAAAAGATAACAGAGGAGATTATCTGGAATGACTCTGTTTAACACTTGAAATTAAGAAAAAGCTATGATTTTTATTATTTTATTTTATTTTATTTTATTTTTCAGGAGGTAAAGTAAAAGCATTGACTTAGGAACAAAGCCCTACTGTGAAACTTGTTATGGGGCATTTTATAGTTTACACTGGAGGCTGATCCTGAAAACCACAACTTTGGTGATTCATGTATACCTGCAAGGTGTAAAACAATGAACATGGAAAAAATGATAATGACAGCAAACATTGTTTTATGGTCAATGTCCCACCAGATGCCTGAGGCTGGTATTAGCAGTGAAATGTAGCACTAGACCTCACATCCAAGCTCCCAGACATGCATGTCACGTACTCTTTGTTCTTACCCAAATCCATGGTCACTCTATCCATCACTGAGTAAGAGAAACAACCAACCAGAAAACCCTCAACATTTCATCATGTATAATGTCAAACAAAGGTCTTTCCAAACTAATTGCACCAAAAGCAGGAGCTCCATGTGCACCAGTCTAGGGCAGAAACACGAACTCTAACTCCAGGTCTTTGGGGTTTTATTGGGTCTGTTTAAGAAACAAAGAATCCATTCTTTCTCTCTCCTGCTCAGAATTTCTTTCTCATTTGAGGCAAGGAGGACGGGCTGTTTGGAGACCATATTTCCTGTATTAGGTGGCCTCACATCCCCCAACTTCATCCCTCACAGCCTGAGAGCCAGGTGGTTGTGTACCCCCTGTGCCCAGCACCACATCACTCCTTCCCATGCTTTGTCTTCACCTCCATTCATCCACCTTGTTTCATAATACATACAAGAGACCGAATCTTTCTCATCGTTATAATACTGTATTTCTCATTTTGAAAGATTTTCCCTTAAACCCAGGATTTACAGGATTTTGTAAATTAGCAGGAAGGAGGCAACTGTTTCTGTACTTTTTCTCTGAAGTTGATTTTTTTTTTTTGAAGAATACTTTTCCATATGTCAAAAAGATTCCAGAAAAGTCCAACTTACTGCAAGCAATTTCTAATTAATGTGCGGTGAGTTAACCTCAAGTAATTCCTGGTCTAATAGTGCCTGTGAGCACTGATGAGAAATTACAGTGGGTTTTTGGTTGGGTTTCTTTTTTCAGTAGAAATGTGAAATAATAGCTGCTCTATAAAACCCCCTCATATCCACAACTTCCCACCTCATTTGTTTAAAACCTGGTAGTTTTATAGCTTGTCTGCATCTCTCCTGAAATGAGACTAATAAGAGGAAATGATATGATTTGTCCAATGTTTCAGCATAAAAAACCTCGTATCTCTGCTACAACCATCAACAACCAGCTCATGATACAGCAGCAAATTAATCAAGAGCCAACACAAGTCTCTTCTGCCTAAGGGTTCTGTGTAAAAAGGTAAATAATCAAAAGGAATGCTACAGTTGATTTATATTTCTGTATGACGATCAAAGGCAAATGGACTCCAATTCAGCAAGGAATATAAATGCTGTGTGAAAACTCACTTTTTCTGCTGCAGATAAAATTGGGAAGCTTTCTCCACTGAGCTATATCTACTTTAAAATCCATTAGCTAATACTGCATGCCCTAAGGTTAAAAAAGGAGCAAAAATCCAATGGTGGACTAGACATTTCAGATAGGTTTTTACACATCCCCCAAGTTTTATGTATCTTTCTTGCTTCCTCGCTGAAGATTAATAGGTTTTGAGGTAACTGATTTGTTTAAATAATTGTTGTTGTTGCAAAGTTTCTCTTATGTAAACAGCTAATGAAGTGTGTTTGTCTATTAAAAAAATTTAAAATCAGCATTAAAAATAAACAAAAAACCCCCTACCCTGAAATTTGTAGTGGCTCTGGGATGAATCAACAGGCAGAGTGATGGGGTCCTTCTCATGTACCCTACTGTGGCACACATGGGTTGTTCACTGCATTGGGGGTTTGGATTGTAGATTAAGTAGGTTAGAAAACAGAAAAAAAAATGTCAACCAAGATTAAGTAGGTTAGAAAACAGAAAAAAAAAAATATCAACAAATGCTGGCATATCCACAGGGAAACCAAAAAGTTCTTTTTTAGAACTCAGTGATTTTTATGATTTTTAGATTTTGGGGGCAATGGAAGGATGTTACTAAACCTGATTATTAGAGGAAAATAAAACTGATGAAATAGAAAGGTACAAACTCCTCCAGTGCTGGATGTTAAGTAGTTTTAAAACTTTTATTACCAGCAAAACAAAGACAAAATATTCCACTAAAGTTTCTACAACTCTCTCAAAAAGTAAACTAGTATGCCAAATCTGTCATTATTTTACACTTCCAAGCCATATGCTGTTAAATTAATTTCCACTTTCTGTATTCTTTTCTGTTCTATCTAACCTTAAACATCCAAAACTCAAATTTTTGTATCAACATTTTTTCCTAAGATCTCAAAGTTTTCTCTTCCTTGCAAGTTTTACATCCTGCAGTACCCTGCAGCATCTTGCAAGGCAATGTTCTGCTCTAAAATCTTTGTATAGGTTTGGAATAGCATTATTTTTAAATAGTGCAAAACCATTTGAGGGAGGATAGAAATCATAGGAATACTTTTATTTAACTTTTAAGCTCTTTGGTGAAGGAATTTTTTCAAGAAGGTCAAGAGACCTTCAAAATTAGGGCCTCACATTCTGAGATGGAATTGTTTTGTCCTAAAACACTCCTCATCACAAGGCTCTGTTGTCAGTCCATCCTTTTTTGAGACAGTGACATTTTCAGAACTCACTGCATTGCCCTAATTCTGCTCCCATCAAAATCAACAGGTAATTCCTCTGGAATGGAAGGAGACCAAGGCAAATGCTGGGTGCTTCTGAAAAATCTCATCTGTAAGGTCTGTGGAGGTTTCCAAGAATTTCTCAGTGGATCAGAGACTTAATTTGGTTTGAAACCTTCAAGCAAAGCATTGTGCAGGTGAAATTTATGAGCACAAATCTTTTACATGTTTAAAATTCTTGCATGTATGGGAAAGTATGGAAACCATCCGGGTTGGACTACCACAGTTTTCAGCTCTAGTGCTCAGTTGCCAATTGCACTGTGCATATTTAATCAAGTGCACTATTGTTTAAAGTGCTTCATTTAAATTCTTCAATTAATTAAAAAAAAAACCACATAAAAAACTCTTGTAGAATTATTCTGCCTTTGCCAAGAGTAATTAAAACAATTTAGCAGAAAGAACCTACTAATTTTCCATGTTCAGCATTCTTAATTCACCATAAAGCTGTATGTTCCTATACGAAGCATATCACTGATACATCTACTTTATTTTATTTTTCAGTGGATGAAATCTAGAACACTTTAATTGCAACATTGCTGATCTTTCTGGGTTTTTCTCTAATGTTTACTGTTTCTCTACTTCTTAAGTGGAACACCATGAAATTAAAGACCTCATTGTGCTCAATACTTTTTTTTAACAGATTGATTTCTCATCAGATGTTAATTGATTCATCTTTTCTCTCTTTCATTTTTGCCACTTTATGAATAGTGAAAATGGGAATAGTGATTTGATGTCATAGAATCATATAATGATTAGGATTGGAAGGGACCTTAAAGCTCATCCAGTTCCAACCCCCCTGCCATCAGCAGGGACACCTTCCACTAGACCAGGTTGCTCAAAGCCTCATCCAGCCTGGCCTTAAACACTTCCAGGGAGGGGGCATCCACAGCTTCCTTGGGCAACCTGTTCCAGTGTCTGACCAACCTCACAGTGAAGAACTTCTTCCCTATATCTCATCTAAACCTCCCCTCTTTCAGCTTAAACCCATTTCCCCTTGTTTTATCATTAACTGCCCTTATAAATGGTGACCAATATTCAAGAAGAGTTTCCCATAAGAGAGGAGTTACTTTACCTTGCCTTACCTTGAGCCTTCTCAAATGATTCCTGACATGTTTGCAACTATTTCTTTAAGTAATACATAAACTATCTGAAATCTATATGAAGACTCTTATTGATTGCAAGGACCTTATGTCTAATCTGCATCCTGCTTTCTTTTATAATTCCTTTCCAAAAATGTCTCATGTCACAGATCTCCAGAGCATGAGCTGCAGACAGCAAAGAGATGCCACACTTTTCACTAAAAATTAAAAATACCGTAGAACTATTAATCCTCTGAGGCTTTTGGACATACTGCCACCCTACCCAAGGCAAAACTGACTTCACTGACAATAATTCTACAATTATAAAACCAAATAAAACTTTTAGGAATAATAAGCATATAAAACACATTTTTGAAGTAGATAGGACCTTGTCCATGTAAAATCTCTTGTTGCTTATAGAAGACTATTTACTGGCTACCTAAGATGTAATCTCTTTTTATTTGTCTTTTTAATTTCTGACCTATTATATATCTTTTAGTTGGATATCTTAGCCTTAGCAGATTTTATCAGTTCAGTCTTTCAACAATTTACAGGGAGTGCAATAGGGTCTCTTAGCAAAATGATAAGTAAAAAACCCAATTTATTGTTTTATGTCTAGTCAAGTTCTTCTTAAAAAACCCCAGTTTTCCTCCTTTTTTAATGCCCAATTCATTTGGAAGAGAGGGCACATTTCTGCCTAAAAACCTTTCCACTTCCTTGAGGTAATTTGGCATCACATATTAGAACCAGAAGACAGAAAAAAGAAAATGGGTTCAAGGACATCATTTAAGAAAATGTCACGCAATCAAGAATCATCTAGTCCATCTGTCTCCCCTAAGACATGATCAGCTAGACATCCTCCCTTGTTTATCTAGCTTCTTTGTACAATACTGAAGACCTCCAGCCTCCTTCTACTTCAGAATTCCGTAATGCCTGAGCAGAATCCCCCTCCCTACAATTTAAACCCATTAACCTGCTCTCTGTGGTCACAGCAAACAATTTTTTTCCCTTCTTTTAAAGAACATTAAAAAGTAGTAATTCATCATGGATGCATTTTATATATATATATTTTTTACCCACTTTAAATAGGGGTAATGCATATGATAAATAGGAACTGTCCATGGCAGAAAAGAAGTTATTTGCACTTAGTGTGTTAAATGTCTAATTTGTAGCACTGTATAAACACTGACAAAAACGTAGCTGATCTATAAAACACTGAGCCAGTGTCACTGCCTTAACCTATGTCAATCATCCTCTGTGTTTTGTACAACTTTTCAAGCGTGGCAAACAAGTGTTGTGTGCATTCAGACCACCTTTGTTTTAAACCTTACATTAAGAAACGATTAATTTAGGGAAAAATACAACCTTTTGACTTTATTCCGTTATGTGTCATCTCATGTCAAGAATATTATAGTTTTGAGGAGCCTTAAGTTACTTATTTATTTTTGCATTATAAAGTCCATCTTAAAGGTTAAACAAACCTTTAGCCTTGACCTAATTTTTTGATATCAATGTCTTTAAATACCTGAAGTGTGGGGGCCAAATGGATGGGGCCGGGCTCTTCTCGGTGGTGCCCAGTGACAGGACAAGGGGCAATGGGCACAAACTGGAACATCAGAAGTTCCAGGCAAACTTAAGGAAAAACTTCTTCACTGTGAGGGTG
>NW_010290591.1:0-12405 GCF_000700745.2 Antrostomus carolinensis | reverse complement strand
CCCCATCTTGGGAGATGTTCAAAACCCGCCTGGACACTTTCCTGTGCAACGTGCTGTAGGGAACCTGCTTTGGCAGGGGGCTTGGACTGGATGATCTCCTGAGGTCCCTTCCAACCCCCACCATTCTGGGATTCTGTGATTCTGTGAATCTGTGAATCTGTGATTCAGATCAGGAAGGGGGATGTAAATATGCTGCTCAGTCAGCAAAACAGAGACACTGTATGTCTTTTTCTAGTGAAACTACCTGCCAAACAGCAGTCACAAGAAAGTAACCTCAGGCAGATTTTAAGGAGGTATGTTATGAGTGGGAAACATCTCCAGAGACTGAATACATGTGTTTTATCATTGTGCTTGGGAAAATATAACTATCCCAGAACCTGTTTCCTCTGGCTGCAGACACACTTTCAGCCCTTGCCATAATACCACGGGCATTCATCCTTTAATTTATTCACTGCTAAAGTATAACCAGCTCTTCTCTTTCCATCACAAATCCCTGCCTGCCTCAGTATAACTCAAGATGCCATGAAATTTCTTGCGGTGTTTATTTTTTATTTATGTAGCTTTTGGTAATATCATTTATTGCATGTTTGTGAGAAACAGCCACCTGCTCCCACTGGGGAATAGGCTGATGCACGGATGACAGATCCTAGAGAAAATCTCGCAGAAGATAAGAGAAGGAATAGCTTCCAATGTATTGCCTGCTACTTCTTGTTCATAATAAGATGCTCTACCCTGTGACTCTGGGGCCAGGATTCAGAAATTCACAGATAGGAAATGGAAACTTTTCGCATACAAAAAACATCGAGTCCTTAAACAGAAAAATTCTGCTTACAAATATTTACATGCTGGAAAAGATGAGTTTGCGGTTCATGTATCGAGGCTGGGAGACTGGGATTTAATTCTCCAGGTCATAGGCTTGCAGAATAGTTTTAAGTAAATCATTTATCTCCCTATGCATAAATATTACACCTGCAGCTTAGGTGATAATAACCCACACGCTTTGTGTCTGCCCTGCCCCTGTTTCTGAACATTTTATAGATCCTTTTTCACTATGGGTTTGCATACTGTCACCCCAAATATTAATGTCTAGATGCCATGACTAGCAACACGTAGAAATTTCTATAAATAGCTGGTTTCAAACAAAACAGAGATGATGAGATCCATTCTCACTAAAGCCACTATATGGTAAAAGTGAATAAAACCAAATAACATTAAAAATGACCAAAGGGAGGGGAAAATTGTGGAGTATATTCACATCAAGTATCTTAAAATGAGTAGCTTAGTCTGAGGAGACCGCAATGTTGTCTGGAGGTCATGCAGGAGCACATGGAAGACATTCAGATTCTCTGAGTAGGACAGAGCTTGGCTCCAGCAGTGTGTTTTTAAATGCTTAAAACAAATTAGGAGGCAGGGGGTACAGATCAGCCAAGGCTTTCTGTAATCTACATAACAATAAAAACAATAGACCAGAATTGCAAAATTTTAGCCCCTGTCAGCATCTTCTGCAGAAATTGAACTGGAATACGATGACTGAGGTTTCTCTTTAGGCAAGCTGACAATTCATGGTATAAAAGCTTCCCCTGTGAGGGATCTTGAAGCGTGCCACCCTCACCACTAATCTGTGGGATCCAGAGGAATATCATGACACAACAATGTGGACAAAGCTGACTGAAGCTCTGGTATGGCAGAAATATTGGCAAAGGCAGTTTGGGCAAGAGGGGTGTCCTGGTGTGTAGCTGGGCCAGAGTTGGTTCTTTTCAGCAGCTTGAACAGCGCTGGGGTTTGGGTTCAGCTGGGATCTGTTAGGAGAAGAATGGTGATAACACACCGATGTTTTCAATTGTCACTGGAAGTCAAAGGACTTTGAGTTTTGCTGGTCTGCAAGTGCAAAATCTAAGGGGGCGAGGAATATTGCAATGGATCAGCTCCATGGGCATTTGGTTCTGACAAGGGGCTGTTCCATCTCCTGTCCCCCATGGGCAGGAGATCCATGAGGGGCTCTTCCTCTCTTGCTCTCTCTGGCTTTCGCTCTGGCTCTGGCTCTCCTGGGATTGTGGTTTCGGGTCGGGATTGTCGCTCCTCCAGGATCGATATCTGGGAATGGGCCGGGCTTGGTCAGCAGGTGGTGAACAATGGCACTGGGCATCACTCATTTGCATATTTTATTCCTATTCTTATTATTATTTTAATATAATTATTATTTCAAGTTTTATTTTATTTCCATGATTAATAACAACCATGATTTCCATGGTTCTTATCTCACCCTACAAGTCTCCTTACTTTTGCCCCCCCGTTCTCTCCCCTGTCCCCTGGGTTGGGGGAGTGAGTGAGCGGCTGGATTTGGCTGCCAACCCAGTGCTGGCCCAGTGCAACCACTACAGAGGAAATCAGAGCTGGTCCAGGAAGGGAATGTTATCCCCAGAGACTGGGTCACTCAGCAGAGCTGGGTAGTTTGAATCCAGCAGGTCCCTGAAGGCTGTTAAACCACCAAGCAGCCATCGCCATGGAGTGGGTGGTCTCCAAACAGCTGGAGGAGATGTCCTCACGGTGGCCTTCTCACCAAGTTCCAGAGCACTGGCACCTGCTCCCGGGAGCTGAGCCTCAGCCAACTTGTCATAACAACAGCATCCAGATGGGATAAAAATAGAGGGAGAAGGAATCGGCTGTGTGTATTCACACTAGGATCAGGGAGCGCTGCAATGCAGACCGTTTCTCACGAGTTTTGTTCCCTCATAGTAGTGTTGGGTTTATGGTTGGACTCTTGGATGATCTTAAAGGTCTTTTCCAACCACTACGATTCTATGATTCTGTGATTCTATGATTCTACATTTCTATTTCCTCACACTCTGTATGCTGGTGGTCTTGGGGGAGCTGCAAGCACCCACGGCCACAGGTTAACCACAGCTCAAAGTCTGGAGGAAACACATTACACGTTCCCTCAGATGAAGTCTCGCTTGGCAGATTTTCTCCAAAAGCCTAATCTGGATTTGCTCAAAGGCTTTAGTAGAATAGATCCCTTGTAGGGGGAGGATTTAATCACTTAGCCTTCAAACCAGGCTGCTTTTTTGTTGGTAGAGGGAGATGCATATCTGCGCGCAGATATACTGCCGGCTTCCAAGAGAGACGTAATGATTATTCTTAACAGAAGAACTGGTAATATATCTCACAAAACAGTTCTGTCTGTGGATCAGTTTTATTATCAATGAGGTGAATTTTTTGTTAGCTGTATGTGTTATCTTAAATTCCCAAAATGCTTAAAAGGTTTTTTCTGGTTTTTCTGTTCTTTTTGTTCTTTTTTTTTTTTTTTTTTTTTAATTTGAAAATAGGCCTCTAATACTTGCAAATTCTTAAACATTTATGGATAAACTTATGAATCTGCAAGCACTTTCAGATTTCCCATGAGAGCTTGAATCCCTGTATTAAACCTCATCTGGTAACTGCAAGTGTCAAAATTATTTCTACTCTGCTGAATCAGCCTCAGCTTGTCATTGCATCCAAGAGAAGTGGAAAATTAAAGTGAATTTCATTGCTTCATAACTTGCTACATGAAAAAGCATGTAGAAATGAACAGCACATACATACAAAATTAAAATTTTAAATTAGATTAATATATGTTCTCGGGAGACTTTCCTGTGCCACCACAAAGGCAGATAGAGTCTTCCTCAGTAACCACTATTATTTATTGATAGTTTTTTATAAATATTTTTGAAAAAGAAGGAAAAAAAAAACCCTTTTCTCAGGTTGTGATGGCATTTCTAGGACTCCAGCTGAATCTAACATCATGAAAAACTGTCACATTCATCAAGGCTGGGAAGGGGGAGATGATACACCCATTGCTACAGTGACAAAAGGATCTCAATCCCTGCAGGTGCAATAACATCCAAGAGAAAAACCTCTCATCCCACCTAAATTTTTGTTAAGTGAATGACGCTTTTTGTCCGTGCACTGCTGTTTTCCAGACAGGATCGTGAGAAATAGTGAAATGTCAGAAAAAGAGTGAAAGATGGGGAAGTATTTTTTTCACGCAACCTTGTAATTATTGGTGATTCCCCTCTCCCTGGTTGGTAAAATGCCTTAAGATCTAATGTGAGTGAAAAGAAAGATATTAATGTAAATTTAATTCATTCATTCAAAAATACATGCAACCAGAAGTGCTTTTGGGGAATCACAAAGCTTGAAAGACTCAAAATATCAAATATTCAATTATTTGTGCTCCTGACATTTTCTGTGTCTGTTAATATTTTATTCCTCATACCATTTTCTCTCCTCCTCTCATCTTTTTTTTTTCCAGTCTCTCAGATTAATGTGGGCGAAATAAAATGCATTTTATTTTAAAGTGTTCTTAAGTTTCCACAACAATCTCTTCCCCTGATGGTCCCTTGGGAGGATGTTTTTTTGTGTGTGTTCAGTAGTAGGGATAGGAAAGGAAAAAAACATTTTTCAGTGTTGTTTTGGAGCTTCTTTCCCCTTCCCTGCTCCCTGGAGCCAGCTTGTACTTTGCCCTCTCTTTTCTTTCTCACTTGGCCTGATTCTCCTGTCGTTTATGTCGGTTTTACACCAGTGCAAGGAGGCTGATTTTGGTGTGATTACTCTGATATTAGTGTGTTTGCCTTCTATCCAGAGATGTGGGAAAAGCACTACAGTATAAATTAGGGCTTGATTAGATTGAAGTAGATTATTTATATCGGTCCACAGTCTTCTGATGTAGAAAAGATATTAGTCTCTTGTACTAAGAGTACTCTTGGGCTTTGAAGAAAATAAAAGTCTTCAATACTCCTCTTTTATCCTTTAGTGCCTAGATATTTGTAGGAAAAGTGGTTTGGAGAATGATTCTTTCTTTTCTCTTTGTTCCTCACATCATAACCTCTGTTCTTTCCATGTTCAACCCAGGTCTCAGAGAGACTTTACGGACTGACTGAAGTATCCAGGCTGCACCTGAGGCAGGTTCCTTCTTCACAGTAAGGTAATCCATTCAGGACTAACTCCTGCCAGGAATGAATTGTGGTTTGGGTTCTTGGTCAGAATGCTATCATTAACTTTGACTTGACAATATGCTCCTATGTGTTGTTCCTACAGCCCTGCTAATGAGTGAGCTTTACAGAGAGGTCCAGTTCCACTAAGCAATCAAAGCTTTTGAACAAACTTTTTGAAAAATGATTGCCTTAATTTATACTCCTTAGCTACACTGAGGCATCTCATTGAATGGTCTCATTAAGTTCAGAAAGAGGACACTGGTTACTCAGTATGACACTAAATCAGACCTTTTATTTAGGTGTTTGAATGTAGACACAAAGTTCTGACTGAGTGAATCACTTTTCCAAACCCCTGGTTTCACTGGTCCTGGGGATGATTTGGTTCTGGTAATTTGAAGACCAAATTTCTTAAGAATACCTTTTGCAGTCCTGCTGCACTCTCAATTCCCAGGACTCACCAGCTGAGGTTAGAGGGAGACTTGATTTCCAGTCTGACTTTTTACTCAAGAAAAAAACCAAACAACATTTTTCAAGTATTATGAAAGAAAAAGGACAGTAAAGAGACAACATTAACATGTTTTAGAAGACCAATTCATCCTGCTTTATAACTTCTCTCATTTTAGTGCAGGCACACAGAGAACATATTTTTACCCATCTGGCTGATAGCCTCCTTCCTTTAAATTGGATTCTTTTTTGCTTGTCTTGACTGGAAGTTTAGAAAAGAAGACTACATTCATTTCAAAATGCCATTTAAATATGTAAGAGTTTTATCAGCAGAAAGCCTTCATTATTGGAAACACATGAATATGAGCTACTAAAGAGACTCAGAGAAAATGCCAGAGACAGAAGGTGCAGATAACTGTTACACTGCCTATCAGTGATGCTTAAAAGACGAGGAAGCTAAAGGAAATTTAAATAATGTTCTATCTTTGGCAGCATACATGCTGTGTAGGGATGGAGCAAAGGTATGCAACTTAAAAGCTCTACAAACTGATGCAGGAATGAAACCACCTTTCCTAATTAGTGTTTTATGACTGATTCTTTCCACTTCATTTTTTAGCCTGACAAGGTAGATAACTCCTTGGATCTTCTCTGTCATCTCATGCAAACATTTTTTGTTGTTGTTGTTGAAACCTATACTCATATAATACTGCTTACTCCCATTTTTGCCTCAGGATTTTAGAGGTGTTTCACTTTTACTGTCCTTCTTTCATAATTAAAAGCACAACCACACCTTATAGCATGATATATATATTAGTTTGGCACACACATATATATTAATTAGTTTATAGCATAGCAGAGAGAAAGGTGAGATTTAGGGCAAAGGGACGAGCAGGAGACAGTGACTTTCTGACTCCTCACTCTGCAAGAGGTAGGATTGCTAACCTCAAACAATTCATTTAAAATCTGTGAATGATTTTCCCTTTATCTAAAATAAGGCAATGTAAAGGCAAAACGACTCTTCCTACAGACTGTGAAGGCTCTGTATACTGTTATTGTGAATATTTATATGTGCTGTGGCATCAAACCTACAAATATCAAATGGGATTTTTCATAACATATAAATAATTAGCATTGCTTTATTTCAACTACAACATCTGTTAGTTCACTTTTGCTAGTATTTTTTTTCCTCCTTTTTATGCTGTAGAGTCAGGGAAGAGAGCAATTAAATGACATAACATGCTTAATTTCATAATCTAGGGTAATTTCATGAAAAGTGAGAAAAAGAAAAATGAAGGTTGAACATCAGGACAGCAGGTAAAGAAGTACCATTAAAAAATCCCCCAGGGTATCTCATCACCTGGGAGTCTTAAAACTAGTCTGGAAAATTGACTTCAGTGTCTATTCTAGGAAACAACCCTGCTAGCTCACACAGGGTGGGCTGGAAAAACCTCGTCACTTTGTTTTCCTCTTGTCTGCTTTGTTGTTCTCTGACACGACAATGCAAGTTCTTTCTGTTTACAACTGAGGTCTAGATAAGCAACATGGAAAATATCTTTCCTCTTTTACAACCATGATCTCCAGCTCCTATCGAGCCTGTTACAACTGCTGTGAAGACCTCAAGGTATGAGCAAGCTCAAGGGGTGGCTTGGAACCAGTGGAGAGCAGAGGGTGGAGAGATCTCTCCCTGCCTCCATACAGGGGACAATATCTTCCCTGAAATTCTCTTGCTAGAGCCTGCTGACTTCCAGAATTACCAGAATCTGTCTTGAGAATATTTATAACAAAAAGCTTTGTCACTACATCTCCGTCTTGGTCATAGTAAATGATACACCAACAGCTGTTTCCTCCCAATTAATAGCATTTAACAGTGCCCAGAACAGGATGCAGAGTCAGTTCCTTAAAATGAAGATGTCAAAACTAATGGAGTGAAATGTAGCAAGATGTGATTAATTCTTTGGCAAATATTTTTCTTCATTAGGGTGCTAATTAGGTTACGTTCTGAATTCTCAGTTAATAAAAATATTAATATTTGATATTTATCTACTGCCAGATAGCAATAGCTGGCACGTAAACTAGAACTTTCCTAGAGGTGCATTTTATCTGGTTTTGTTAGCTCTGAGCTTTGCTGCAGTCAGGCTTTCTGCTGATTTCAGCATTACACTGGATAGAAGTCGTAACACTACGTATTAACACACCAGGGTGCCAAGAAAATCAGAGCCCTGTTACACTCAATATGCTCTTACAGAGAAGTGTAGTGCCCTGAAGAGCTACTAGCTATATTGAAACCAGACAAAAAAAAAAAAAGACATAATATATAGAAGTCCACACTTTGTAGAGTTAAAGCCACAAAGAAAGTAAAGCAGCAGTGAAGGTCGGAATCAAACTACGCACAACAAGACTTTGAGATCAGCTCAACTCTCCTGTGTCCTAGACTGATACCCTGAGGAAAATGATAACATAGCAGTTTACTCAGAGGTTGCATTTACAATGACTTTTCTAATATTATTTGATGGTGGAGAATTGCCTGGGTGTAAAGTGAAACATATAGATAAACTCTAAATAACCAGTGAGCCATTGGGTGAACATCGATAAGTCCACTGAGATGTCTACAGAGAGAAGTGGGCTTGCATAGGTGAGGGCAGATTCAGGTTCTTAAATCTGGTTTCAATAGTAATAGTAATAGTAATGAAAATTATTCATTATTGAGGAAAAAGAAAAAAAAAGTAGAAAAATGGACTGACAGCACTGGCTTCTTTTACTTGTAAAATACAGTTTTAAAATTCTTAAATCTTTAAGCGAAAAGCTTCAGCCCTTTACGCCTGAAAGTTGCAATATAATAGTTTCTTGTTATCTGTGTCTTAAATTATATCAATAAAATGTTTTCAGAAAATCCTTATTCTGATGTAGTCGCATTCAAGGAACCCATGAGTCCACAGAGATATTAGCACAACGTGCGTGCTTGTATTTGATCTCCTGTGGGCTTACTATGAACAAACACATCATTGGAATAATTTGTTTGTTACTCCCATAATATACTTATTTTCTGAATGTGTCACATGTGGCACATACCTTATAGCAACTTGGCAATGGATTTAGAAGAACTGTTCCTCTCCTACCTCGTACTCTCCTGATCACATGGATATTTTTCATGAAGGCAACAATTTTTGTCTAATCCACAACTTGTGTAGATCACCATAGCTTCATTTTCTTTTAGATTTTCATGATCTAATTTATCTGTGAACTTCCAACACATTATATGCAATTGTATTTCATTATTCACATTTCTAAGAATGTTGAAGAGATGTTAATATATTAATAATTATAGTTATAGTACTAATTAATGTAATACCACCAGCTGTACCCTAGCACATTTATTTTTCTCTGGAAAGAAGAAAATTTGGGTGAGAATTTTCCTGTTATAAGAAAGGAGGGTACAAATATTTTCACAGAGGTTTGCCATGAGTTTGATCTAAAGCAATGGGCTCCAAAAACAGCAAATAAAGATGAAGAACTCCAGGAAGGTATAAAGCAGGTTGGCCCCATTGCCTTGTCTGATGTCAGTGGAAGTGTGTAAATATATCCCAGGCAAAGAAAGAGCTCATTATTTCTCAGAGAAAGAAAAGGAAAGGGATTTACTAATTTCAGGTCAAGCCAAGCCAAGACTGAGAATGCGTGAAGGTTTTCCTATGTCATCTAATGGCTCCATGGGATATATTAAACTGTCACTTTGTGAGAAATTGAAAAGCCATATATATATATCTTACATTATTGATTCCCAGAATGGAGTGAGCCATTTAAAAACAGACTGTGAAGCTACAGCAATGACAGAAAACACGAGCTGAATTTCCCATCATGACTGGGAGTTAAATGCCATTATTATGCTGTTACTAAATGGAAGAGGACTGAAGTGCAAAAAATCCAAAGTACATTTCAGTCCAGAATAATTAGGAGGATGAAAGTTGATGCCTTGGTGCAGGAAGCTGCCGTGAAACTGAAATCCGGTTTTACTTGTCAGATGACAGACAATGAAAATAGTTCTGAGAACAATTTAATGATAAATATTCGGGCCGGAAAAGATGTGGTTGATTGATGGCTTCTACAACCAACTCTGCTCACACACCACTGAAAACCTCAAGTAATTCCAGCTGGGTTTCAGAAGGTAGTCTCAGAGAGCAGAAACTGTGGGCCAGCATCTGTAACGTAAAAGCAATCTGTTTTGTGAGGTATGATACACATAAGGAGCAACTGCTGTTAAATACCATAACAGGACTCAAAAACTTCACCTCAGACCTTCTCAAACTGTAGAAGCTGTGTTAGCTGAGCAGTGAAAGCCCAGTGAGATCCACCATAAAGGAGTAGAGGTGGGAAAGCCAGGAGCCTGAGAGTGGCTTAGAAATGGCCAGGACTGGTCCAAAACAGGAGAGTCCAGATAAGGCCGAGAGATTGATGAAAGTTTTAGAGTGGAAGCCATCTGAGGAGAGGATGAAGTCACTTGGTTTGTTCAGCCTGGAGATCTCATCATGGTCTAGAACCTCCTGCCAAGGGGAAGAGGAGGGACAGGTGCTGATCTCTTCTCTCTGGCCACCAACGAATGCCAGGAGCAGAGGACATGGCAGGAAGATGTGGCAGGGGAGGGTGAGGTTGGCCATGAGGAAAAGGTTCTTGAGGCAGAGGGTGGTGGAGCACTGGAACAGGCTCCCCAGGGAGGTGTTCATGGCACCAAGCCTGACAAGATTCCAGCAGCATTTGGCCAAGGTCCTCAGGGACATGGTGTGAATGTTGGGATAGTCCTGTGCACAGACAGGAGTTGGACTCCATCATCCTTGTGGGTCCCTTCCAACTCACAACGTTCTATGGTTCTATGATTTATGATTCTGTGATTCTATGAATATTAAATAGCCCTGAAAATCTGGAGAGGTTTTACCAATGGAGTGGGACAGGGGATTATGGTTATGGACACTCAGAGGAGGAGGAAAGCAAAGAATTTTGGGAGGTGTAGGAAATTAAGACCTTTTCAGGAAAAAATATAAGAGAGTTTCAGTTAGTTTATTTTTCTTGAGCAGAGAGAGAATAACTAAGGCAGAATATTCACAGGCAAACGTGGTGTCTCAGCTATAAATAGCTCAGATTCCCAAAAAGCTTGATTTGCTTATACAATACCTAATATGAGGAGATACTGTTCCAGCCATGCATCTGCTTGATGCTGTCACTGTGTGAATAGTAAAGAAAGGAACAAATACAGTAAAAAAAAAAACAAACAGTTATGCTTTTGAATGTAGAGCTTTGTTAATTTTTGCTACTGAATAATACCAAGGTGTTATTAAATTTCAATGAAATTTAGAGCTCCTCTTTGGAAGAAAATTTTGACTGTTACTTTCTTTTTGAATCGGAGCAAAACATTTTTAATTGCAACAAAATCAGACTGTCATATTAAAATACAAAAATTTGAGATTTATTTATTTTAGGAAAATACTTTTATTCTCTCATTACATTTGTACCAGATTACACAAGATAGTGTCCACTACCATGGGCATGCCATCCTTTTATCTGACATAGAGCATAATAAGCTTTGTTATTAAACTCATTAGAATGCACAGTTTAGCATTTTTAAACATCATGTTTTCTATATCAAATTATTTTCTGCCTGTTGTAATGAAACTGTTTAACACTGTGACACCCTGATTAAAGAAAAAAAATAATCTTGCAGCGTCCTAATTAGAGGAACAGCTGCATTACTATGAAATCATTTTTTTCTTGATATTGCAAACAGCTGCTCCTGCTCAGCTCTTGCGTTGTGTCATAACATGGTGTGTTATGTCACACCGTACCTATCACTGAGGTTTTAACTAACACTTTCCAGACCACATTTACAACAGACGACTGCACACAATCATTTACAGTGGTTCTGTTGTTAAACTTTGGTAACCTACTGACATTTGAGCCCTGATTGATACCACTGAGGACTTGGCCTTTTCTTTTCGTATGCAATAATTTCATTATTACCCTCTTAAATCACCCAGAGAAAAAGGTGATGGAAGGAACGCCTTGCAGATATAGCAACATTCTTTATTTTGATTTTTTAAAGGATTTGATTTTGCACAAAGCTCTATCCTCTTTGCACGTATTCATAATTAATGACAGTTGATTGCTCTTTTTTTTTATGCCAAGGTTATTTTGAACAGCACATCAGTTCAGAAAGTTTCAGCGGAGAACTTTTATAAAACACTCTTGGGTCACCAATGACAAGATTGCTGTATAATTCTAATACATTATCTTACAAGCTGTCCCTTGATGTCTCCACTATAGTCTAAACACTGTCTGCTTTGATTGCTTCTATTTACAAATGGTCTCCACTGTTCCAAAGTGTAAATATGTTCTACATGCCTGGATTTAATTTATCCCAATAAATGAAACTTTTCAATAAAAGCTGCCCTTTGAGTTATAAACACACCAGGATAATCCAACGTCAACTGAAGTCTTATGTGCGTGTTCCTGAGCACAGAACATCATCCATCAAACACAGCTTAGAGCTGTAACCCATGGGTTGGTAGATCACGATTCCTGGGAGATATCAAGACCTGTCAAATTAGCCTCCCTTAGGGCTGAGAGACCCTTCCTGCGTGAGGTTTGCAGCCATCCTGTACAAGGGAGAAGCATGGAGACACAAGGAGAGTTCAGAGGGGTTTAATGGCTCAGCAGGTGCCGGAGGACTGATGGCCAACCTTTGCATCCTGAGTAGCACATTGACCTCACTCCTGCTCCACCTCTCCAGCTTTTATTATTCCCATGCTTCAGGAGCCCTAATTCCTCAGTACAGACCTAGCTGGGATTTTCTTTGATGTTGCTACTTGGTCATGGTAGAAATTTGAATGACTGAGCTTTTGTTTTATCTACTGCATGCCCAGCAGCTTAGATCTAGACAGGTCCAGCCCATGTCCTTTGCAGGTTGGGGCTGGAAAAATTGCATTACAAATAAAATGGTTTGAGG
>NW_010290590.1:0-61050 GCF_000700745.2 Antrostomus carolinensis | reverse complement strand
TTTTTATTTTTTTATATTTTAATATTATTTTTTAGATATTTTATTTAATATTTTATTTTATTTGTGTTTGCAACCAGAGCTGTTGAAATTATTATGCCATTTGTTGTTGGGATAGGAGTTATTCTAGCCTCTATATACATGCACTGCTTGCTGTACTTTCTAATTTCTCTACTTTTTACACATTAAGTACTCAAGTGAAAGCAAAAGTTACACAACTGAATGAGAAATCACTTTATGAGACAAGAGACATGTTAGAGCCTAACTTCTAAGTAGAGGTTCTGTAGAGGGCTGCGAGCAGCCATAAAAAGACAGTATTTGCTATGCATGCATATTTTTATTAGGCTTCTCCAAAGGTGCAGGAATGATCTTTTCCTGAGAAGTTCCTTTACAGTTTTCTTTGACTACTGAGTTTAATTCTAGACTTCTTTTTAAGACCCTGGAGTGATTTTTTTACCAGTTTGTTGTGATCAGCGAGTCTTAACGTTTACAGTTTTAGTTTTCGTTACATAGTGTAGCACGGTGTCATACAATGCGTACACTATATAATGTTGCTTGTTCTATGACTCTTTTGAGAGCCTGCTCAGTCATTATATCTCTGTATATTAAATAACAGGGCTACAGAGATCATACTGAAGAAATAATTAGTTCCTTAGCCACGTCTACATTCATGTCTAGCATAGCAGTGGGAATAAGCATATATTGGTTATTGGGGATAGTATTATTGCTTTATACCCCATCCATGAATACAAACACTCAGTCCTATTCAGAGTAATGCCTCAGAATTCACTTCTTCATATCTGTTCTTTCCTAATTCTAGTACAACTATGAGATCATTTCTAATGCTTTCTAATTCTGTTGAAATACTTTTTAAAAATTTCTGTACCATAGGTCATCCATGACCATGATCATGCAAGGGTAAGGTTAGAAGAGGAAAAGGAGAGTGTGATGTATGAGGTTAGTGAAAATTATATCAGACACAACTTGAGTTTATATTTTTTATTAAACAAATCCAAACATTCTGAAATATTTTGTTTGCATGTTTTTCAAAGGTGACAGAAACTTAATGAAACTAATGAAATTTTAAGCCAAAGGAATAGCATCTGTGGTTAAGATATGACATAATTAAATTGTAGTACACATTGCCAGATGATGTTATGGAAGCCAAAAATCATAGATGAGCTCAAAAAGGGGTTAGTCTAATTTCTAGCTCAGGAATTTATGTGCTAGGGATTGGCAGAAGCTTCAAAAGCATACTAGGGAAGAATTACTGTACATATATTTCTATAAGCATCAGTTAATATCCACTATCAGAAGTAGAAAACTGGACAAACTGAGAGTCAATCCCGACTTTTCTGTGTCCATGTGAGAAGTATGTATTAAACACAGTATAAAATTTGACTTTCACAGATACAGGAAAGTTTTCAGATGCCACTGTGGCAGCTGACATATTGTGGACTAAAAAGTGGAGGTGAAATGTCTAAAAAGGCATAGCTCTATCCTTCAGATTATTTCAGAATGAACACTTTTTCCAATTATAGTAAAGAGGAAATGATAGTAAAGAGGAAAAGTCTTCATTTCTTCAGTATTCATTACAGTAATGCTAATGCTATAACGCTGTAAAATTATAAAAGACATTGTTAGTGATGGCACAGCCTGCATTTGAAAATTATATTCTGTCATATCCAGAGAAGAAAATTGAAAATCTATCCAGTATAACCACAGATGTTATACAAATATTGTTTGAATATTAAAGAACAGCAAAAAACATGCAAATTTTCATGATTCATAAATTAGTACTAAAAATGCTGGGTGTATTTCCTATTTGGAATGGAACAGTCAGACAAATACATTTCTTTGAGTTATAATATGCTTATATGAAGAAACCAAAGCATAAAGGTTAAGACCAAGAAGGAATCAGGTTAAAAATTATAAGACCTTTTGTGTCCACTGGGCGCATTGCCTTTCATGGGAAATATACCGACTGTGGTTAAAAACTACTTAATACAAAACACATTTGACTTTGAACTACTTCATTCAGTAGTAGAAAAGGCATTACCATTCTTCCCGCAAAGGTAGGATTTGACTGTTCTCTGCATCCGAAAAAAAAAACAGTGAGAACATTAGCTACAGCTTTCTGTGTACACAGTAGTTTCCTCTGTTAGTTTCATGAGCTAACAATTCAGTAGTAGAAAAGGCATTACCATTCTTCCCACAAAGGTAGGATTTGACTGTTCTCTGCATCCTAAAAAAAACCAGTGAGAACATTAGCTACAGCTTTCTGTATACACAGTAGTTTCATCTGTTAGTTTCATGAGCTAACAACGATCTTGGTCACACATTTTCAACACTAGGAATCTCTCTTAGATTTTTGAGATTTTAAGGTCTTTACAGTGGGTTACTGTAAGTTTTGTGTACTTCAATATGTATCTGTAAAGCTTGTTAATAGTAATCATTTCCAATGTTCAGAATGGTTGCTGTTTGAACACTGTTAGAAAAAAGACTGCAATGGGACTTTTTTTCCCCTGCCCTTCTGACACTATTGAATTAGCTGGTTGTTAAACTAAGAAATATTGTTATCTATTTAGCATATTAGCAAATGGAACCGTAAATCTAATACAGCTATAGTCAGTGTTTTAAAAACACATGCCTAAACTTTCAGTCACTGAAAAATACCAGTGGGCATAATTCTCCCAGGAATCATGTAGGTGTGTTTTAAAACAAAGTGTTTTATTTTGAACCTGAGCAAAATTTCAGACCAAAATAGCATGAAACTGTCTCCAGACAGCTACATAATACATAAGAAGGAAGCCACCTCCAAGCAGAGGAGTTTATCTTGTCAAAGATGGAGGAAAATATTCTGTTCTCAGCATTATACTTTGATAAGGATCAAAGAGTTTTAATTGTCAATAATATCTTCTTTAATTCACCAAACGAGTATGGTTTTCATTTATCATAGAATCATAAAATAGTTTGGGTTGGAAGAGACCTGTAAAGGTCGTCTAGTCCAAGCTCCTTCAATGAACAGGGACGGCAACTAGATCAAGTTGCTCAGAGCCCTGTCCAGCCTGACCATGAATGTTTCCAGGGATGGGGCTTCTACCACCTCTCTGGAAAACCTGTTCCAGTGTTTCACTACACTCATTGTAAAAAATTTCTTCCTTATATCTAGTCTGAATCTACCTTCATTTAGTTTAAAACCATTTTCCCTTGTCCTATCCCAACAGACCCTGCTAAAATGTTTGTCCCCATCTTTCTTACAGGCCCCCTTTAAGTGTTGAAAGGCTGCAATAAGGTCTCCCCAGAGCTTTCTCTTCTACAGGCTGAACAACCCCAACTCTCTCAGCCTGTCCTCATAGGAGAGGTGCTCCAGCCCTCTGATTATCCTCATGGCCCTCCTCTGGACCCACTCTAACAGATCCGTGTCTTTCTTGTACTGAGGACTCCAGAGCTGGAGGCAGTACTCCAGTTGGGGTCTCAGCAGAGTGGAGCAGAGGGTCAGAGTCACCTCCCTCGACCTGCTGGCCATGCTTCTTTTGATGCAGCCCAGGATACAGTTGGCCTTCTGGACTGCAAGTGCACATTGCCAGCTCATATCCAGCTTTTCATCCACCAGTACCCCCAATTCCTCCTCAGCAGGACTGCTCTCAATCCCTTCATCCCCCAGCCTGTATTGATACCAAATATTGCCCCAACCCCAGGTGCAGCACCTTGCACTTAGCCTTGTTCAACCTCATGAGGTTCACATGGGCCCGCTCCTCTCTATTTATATTATGAAGACTCTCTGCGAGCCATGTAAGTGGACTTGTCCAACATTAAGGAATATTGAGCTTGTAGCTGGGGCAGTAAATCTGAGTATTCATATATCTGTTTTCATATAGTGTTCTGTTTAAGTTTGTACTTAGAGCAAATGCTGTAAGTTTCCTTGGGGAACTTAATTGTTACAGGCTGAGACAAAACCCAAAATTTATATAAGCTTAGGTAGTATCTATTTTTTTCCATTTCTTTGCTTTTAAGCCTGTATTTTTCAATGGATCTTAGATTTTCTCTATTTCTTTGTCCCACTGGAATTCATTAACTCTAGTTCTAGAGTATAAAAGGGAGAATTTAGAGGTAGCAATGTTTGTGTTATTTTCATTTTGAACTGAGATGTCCAATCAACACCTGCAGACTGTGTATGCATTAGTTTCCTCTGCATGCTGCCTAGGAAGTATAGTCTAATGATGGTTTTGATAGAGTAAACATTTGCAAACAAGGTTTTTATTCTATGTATTCTCAGTGCTGTATGAATAACGCAAATTAATCACCCTGGCACCTGTTTTCATGTGAAATCAACTTGTTCTGAATTTTAATCTCTTTCACTCTGTATATTTAGATCTCTACTGTTCAGAGCCACATAGACATTAATAGGTAAAGTGGATTATTTTTCATGGTATTTTAGCTTAAATCACTTTTATAAAAAAAAAAGTTTCATCTCAATGCATTGTGATGGCATTGTCCCTATAAATGTAAGCAATTATATTTATGAATCTTATACATAACAAAGATTATAAAAGAGTTCTCAACAGGAATGTTATAGATTTTGTTATAAAAATATTACAAAAAGTACCCATTTTGTTAGATGAAACTGTTTCAAACTTCTTTCATTACTTGAAGACATAACATTGTCTTTACAGATCTTTTGAAGTTAGGATTTTTTTAGATGGTTGAAAAAATTCTTCCAATATTTGAAAAGATCAACTGAAAGAGATGGCATAGAACTTCAGGGGAAACCCCAAGAGGGTTTTGATCCGCAATCCCTTAAGATGCTGTACATTTGTGTTTTCATTCATACCAGTGCCTTCAAATACTTGCCAAGTTTGAAAAATACATATCTTTGTTTTATTTCACACTAAAGGTCTCATTCAGAGAGGCACTGTAAAACAGTATATCCCCTTTATGTTCCTCTTCTTGGGAGTCAAGGAATAGTATAGCCTAATGAGGTACTACACAGGATATCAACAGGATTTTATGATAGACTTCAATAGGTTCACATCAGAAGCAAAGTTAAAAGATGTATAAGAAAAAAAATTAAGTGAAGATTTAGTGCCCCATTATACCATCTTTCAGGAAAAGAAAGTTCAATAATAACAGCAAATAAAAATACAGATTAACAAAAACAAATTCTTAATGAGGTACTGTGTTTGTTCTGATTCGTTTATGATTACTAAATAAAAAATGTAATTAATTACATGCTTAGATGTTTCTGCAATTGTCAGAGCTAACAAGTTTTTAAGAAACTCAAAAATAATTTATTTGAAGTATTGTAAGTGACAATTTTCAGAAGAGCTAAGGAAAACAGTAACATTTATGAAAAGCTATAAACACATGTAATGTTTTAGAACACTTGAAATCTGAACATGTTATATTGATAGTACCAAAACTGATTACATGAGATATATATTGTTTATTTCTACTTTGCATATTCACATAGTTTAGGGGTGGGTTTGGTTTTTTTTTTACTATTATTTTTGTGGAATGCTTTCTAATTAATCATAGAATCATAGAATAGTTTGGTTCGAAAAGACCATTACAATCATCTAGTCCAACCATAAACTTACTATTGCCAAGTTTACCACTAAAGCATGTCCCCAGGTACCACATCTACACATCCTTTAAATACCTCCAGGGATGGTGACTCCACCACTGCCCCGGGCAGCCTCTTCCAATGCTTGACAACCCTTTCAGTGAATAACTTTTTTCCTAATATCCAACTTAAACCTCCCATGGTGCAACTTAAGGCCAACCCTCTTGTCCTATCACTTGTTATTTGGGAGAAGAGAACAACACCCACCTCACTACAACCTCCTTTCAGGTAGTTGTAGAGAGCAATAAGGTCTTCCCTCAGCCTCCTCTTCTCCAGACTAAACAATCCCAGTTCCCTCAGCTGCTCCTCATAAGACTTGTTCTCCAGACCCTTCACCAGCGTCATTGCCCTTCTGTGGACACGCTCCAGCAACTCAGTGTCCTTCTCGCAGTGAGGATCCCAAAACTGAACAAGGTGAGGCCTCACCAGTGCGGAGTACAGGGGCACAGTCACTTCCCTATTCCTTCTGACCACACTGTTTCTGATACAGGCCAGGATGCCATTGGCCTTCTTGGCCACCTGAGCACACTGCTGGCTCATATTCAGCCAGCTGTCAACCAACACCCCCAGGTCCTTTTCCACTGGGCAGCTTTCCAGCCACTCCTCCCCAAGCCTGTCGCGTTGCGTGGGGTTGTTGTGACCCAAGTGGAGGACCTGGCACTTGGCCTTGTTAAACCTCATACAATTGGCCTCAGCCCATCAATCCAACCTGTCCAGATCCCTCTGCAGAGCCTTCCCACCCTCAAGCAAATCAACACTCCCGCCCAGCTTGGTGTCATCTGCAAACTTACTGTTGGTGCACTCGATCGCCTCATCCAGATCATTGATAAAGATATTAAACAGGACTGGAACCCCACTTGTGACCGGCCACCAAGTGGATTTATCTCTGTTCACCACAACTCTCTGGGCTTGGCCATGCAGCCAATTTTTTACCCAGCGAAGAGGACACCTGTCTAAGCCTTGAGCCACCAACTTCTCTAGGAGGACGCTGCGGGAGACAGTGCCAAAGGCCTTGCTAAAGTTCAGGTAGACAAAATCCACAGCCTTACCCTCACCCACTAGGCGGGTCACCTGATCATAGAAGGAGATCAGGTTGGTCAAGCAGGACCTGCCGTTCATGAACCTATGCTGGCTGGGCCCAATTCTCTGGTTGTCATGCATATGCCACGTGAGCACACTGAAGATGAACCATTCCATGATCTCCCCCAGTACTGAGGTCAGGGTGACAGGTCTGTAGTTCCCTGGATCCTCCTTCCGGCCCTTCTTGTAGATGGGTGTCACATTGGCAAGCCTCCAGTCTTCTGGGACCTTCCCTGTTAGCCAGGACTGTTGATAAATGATGGAGAACAGCTTGGCAAGCTCCTCTGCCAGCTCCCTCAGTACTCTTGGATGGATCCCATCTGGCCCTATAGACTTGTGAGTGTTCAGGTGATGTAGCAGATCATAAACAGCTTCCTCCTGAATTATGGGGGGTTTATTCTATTCTCCATCCCCATCTTTCAGCTCAGGGGGCTGAATACCCTGAGGATAACTGGTCTGGCTATTAAAGACTGAGGCAAAGAAAGCATCAAGTACCTCAGCCTTTTCCTCATCTTTGGTAGCAATGTTGCCCTCTGAATCCAATAAAGGATGGAGATTCTCCTTGCCTTTCTTTTTGTTGTTAACGTATTTGTAAAAACACTTTTTATCTCTAACAACAGTGGCCAGATTGAGTTCTAGTTGGGCTTTTGCTTTTCCAATTTTCTCTCCGCATAACCTAACGAGATCCCTGTACTCTTCTTGAGTCGCCTGCCCCTTCTTCCAGAGATGTTAAACTGTCCTTTTTTTCCTGAGTCCCAGCAAGAGCTCCCTGTTCAGCCAGGCTGGTCGTCTTACCCGCTGGTTTGTCTTGCAGCACACGAGGACAGTCTGCTCCTGTGCCTTTAAGACTTCCTTTACCATTTCATGGTCACTTAGCCCAAGACAGCCTCCAACCACCACATCTCCCACCAGTCCTTCTCTGTTGGTAAACAGCAGGTCAAGAGAGGCACCTCCTCTGGTGGGCTCACTTACCAGCTGTGTCAGGAAGTTATCTTCCACACACCCCAGGAAACTCTGTGTTGTATGTCCGGTAAGTTGAAGTCCCCCAGGAGAACAAGGGCTAGTGACTGTGAGACTTTTTCCAGCCACTTGTAGAATGCTTCATCTGCCTCTACATTCTGGTTGGGTGGTCTATAACAGACTCCCCACAGGATATCAGCCTTGTTGGCCTTCCCCTTCATTCTTACCCATAAGCACTCAACCTCATTGTGCTTATTTGGCACAGAATATTCTTAATTAAATGCAGTGGGTCTAGAACATTGAAAGATAGTTTTTTGCTGCTTTTAATTAGTCTTTAATTCTGTGTATCCTTAGGTAACATATCAACTTAAGACTGAGCTTAGTCTGATAGTTCAAATTCAGCTGTGATCTCTCATTTTAAAATGAATATATAGTTATGTACAGGAAGAATTAACAAGGATCAATAAATCATAAACTTCCTCTTAATGATAAACAAAATTGAACCTAATCACTCATAGCTTTTAGACTTAATACTTTATTGAGTCTTACATAATTAAATATATTTTGACAGAGTTTGGTTTACAATGAAATGCCTGAGACAATATAATAAAAATTTATATCTCAATGTGTAATTTTTACCTTATCCCTGTCCTCTCTTTCCTGGAACTGTTAGTACAATAATTTAAAAAAAAAAAAAAAAGAGATAAAAAAACCTGTTATGGTACTCCATTGCAGAATTTGCTTATCTCTTCCTCCATGGATAACATGCAAATGAACGAAATAGAGCAATGTAGCAAAATAAGTTACAGATACAGTTTATGTACTTAAGAAACCAGAAATACAAATTGGAAACTTTGCACTAGATTATGTTTGATTTTAGAGGTCATGAAAAAATTGAATACTGAATATTTAGTTTAGGCCAAATCTGATGTTTAACTCTATACAAATGCTGCACCTGAAAATACAGATAGAAAAAAACTATGTGGTTCAGTAAAAAATGTTCTTGCATTCTGTAAGGATACCAGTAGGACTGTGTCTCCCCTGATATATATTTGCAGTTTAGCTATAGGAAAAACCGAGGTACAGCATAAACACATGAAAAACTTACAGTACTGAGATCAGATCAAAGCTCTGTCTTGCACAATATTGTGTTTGATCAATTATGAATACCTAGGGAATAGTGTGAAAACAGGGCAAGTGTATATTGATAGCTCCCAGCCTACTTCCACATAGGTATTTGATTCCACCTCCAAAGCCACTATCATCCATTTTTACCTGAATGGGTCCAATTCTTTTACAGCTTAATTGTTTTTGTGAGAAGCTGTAGCCGCTTTGTTTGTTTTCTGCCTGTCGCCCCCTAGCTTGGTTTAATATCCCCTGATCTTTGTTTTAGAAGAGATAATTAATTAATTGTTGCTAGATGAATTTCTCTGTACCACATGTGAACGTATACATACCTGTCAAGCAGACTGCAGACTTAAATTTTCCAGGCTGATGAGTTCTGGCAAACCTAGCCTGTCTGATTCATTTTGGTTACAGGGCATATATGGCATCTGAATTACAAATGACATATGGTAGTGGCTGAGGCCATACAAACTAACTTCAAAATGTTCAACAAATCAGACGTTCTGATCTAGATCAGTTCCTTCCCAAAAGAGTTCACCTTGATTGCATTCATATCTGAGAAGGATTAAAGGAAATTACTCAAAATAATGATTTCCTGTGAAAGATTTGATTTTGAAAACGATACTTTAGGGGGAAAAAAGGATACTTAGAAAAGTTTCTAATTGGTTCTAGACATTAAAAAAAAAATAGAATAGAGTTCCTTGTACAGCATCACTACAATCCAGATGCACAGGCATTGCAGTATTTATTATAAAGATGAACTGTGACAGGATCATTAAAACTCTGTGCTGAATTTTCAGTAAGCAGTTATATTAAAATAATTATTAGAATGTTACATATGTATGTAAATAAATTTGTGTATATTTGTATTAATAGACAAAATATATATAAAAATATGTGTTGAGTTTTAAATCTATTTTATGATTACCCTTAGAAATTCACATTTTACTTAAAAAAGACCATTTCTCACCTACTTTTAAAGAAGACATTTTTGTATTTTGTTTTGTAATGTGCTGGTTTTGAAACTTGATATTTTCTCGGGAGAACACACCTAATACCATGCTTCATCACTTTCTGAGATTTACCGCTTCCTTGGCTCTCATAAAGTATTTCAGAACATTTTACATTTCCTCTACACGGTAATTGTTTTAAATCTAAGGATGTATTTAATGATTAATATGATTCACTATTGGAAATATACTTGTATTTCCAATATAAAATATTATGTGATAATATTTAGGAATAGCTGGAACGTGTTTCTTATGAGGATAAACTGGGAGAGCTGGGTCTGTTTAGCCTAGACAAGAGAAGACTGAGAAGGGACCTTATTAATGTTTATAAATATCTAAAGGGCAGGTGTCAAGAGGATGGAGTCAGACTCTTTTCAGTGGTCGCCAGCAATAGGACAAGGGCCAACAGGCACAAGCTGGGACACAGAAGATTCCACTTAAACATCAGGAAAAACTTCTTTATTGTGAGGGTGACAGAACACTGGAACAGGCTGCTCAGAGAGGTTGTGGAGTCTCCTTCTCTGGTGATATTCAAGACCCGCCTGGATGCGGTCCTGTGCAACCTGTTCTAGGTGAACCTGCTTTGGCAGGGGGGTTGGACTAGATGATCTCGAGAGGTTCCTTCCAATCCCTCCCATTCTGTGATTCTGTGATTCCATATGTCATAAATTGCATTCAGAGTAAATTACTATACTAAAATAGTAAATTCTGTAAAACCGTCTTGAAAAATCTTAGTTTTAATTAATGTTGAATTCAGTTCCACGTTTACTAAACTGAAATATTTTGATGAATCTGATCATTTAAGTGCACGCATCATAGAGGAAAAGGATTTTTTCTTGCAAGTCATTTTGTATTGTAAGACTTGCAGCAAAAGGGAAAGTTGCTCACATAGATGTATGTCTCAATTTGTACATGGGTCTTTTCTACCTTCCAAAACAGAGCTATAGTTATTAGATACACTTTTCAGTTTACGTACATATGTGGTTACCTGGCAGTCTCTTTTTAGTGTCTTTTCTTCCGATTTTCTTTCTTTCTCTGTGAGGAAGGATTTCCTTGCTGTGCCACTGTGTAGAAAGACATTCCAATGTCAGCTATAAAGTGGAGACAGTAATATCAGATATTTAGTAGCTAAAATACAAGACATGAAGAAAATAAAATAGTAGAATGTTAGCATATGTTGGTCTATGTACTTTTTATTATTTATTACTTGTATTACTTCCATTCAAGTCTTACAGTACTTGAGCTATGGTCTGTCTTTCTTGTTTTGGAAAAATAAATAATAATAAAAAAACCTTGATTAAGCTCATTCAAAGCTACCACTGATCTCAGTTAGAGTTCTGTGTGTAAGTAGGTAAGTAGTGGCTGAACAGAGTGCTTCAAAAATAGAACATTTTGGGTTGAAGTAAAATTATTTTAATAATCCCTACTGTTGGATCCTGAATAGGAGGTGATCGTATCTTTCATCTGACTAATTCAAGAAAGACACTTTAAACTAGCACAGACTATTTTGAAATACTCTTTATAGTCAGTTTAATAATGAGCTGTTAGTCTTCAAATATGTGTTTGTCATAAGAAAAACAGATGTTGAAAATTAGTGACTCATTTTTTGGTTCAAAACTTGTAATTTTACAGTAATTTATAACACATGAAATTACCTCTTCCACTGGATATTGCTGGGGTGAATGAAAACGTTTAACTAAGAGATAGCAATTCTTTCTTTACAGATTTTAAAAGGGAATATATTAGCTCAGAGTCATGCAACCATTATATTTAGTGTCATTTTAACAACAAAACAGAATTTTAAAAGTAGAAGGATTACTTGTCAATAATAGTTATCAGCTGCTGAAAGATTGAATGCAGTTCCTAGTGTGAAAACACCTAGCTAACTGACTAAATCTAAGGGTTTTCTTAGTAAAAAACGTCAACATTATATCCTGGAAAAAATCTTGGAGACTTTCAGTGTTGTTTATTATCTGGAATTGCACTTGCTTTCAGTATGTCTAGGCTCTTTTGAAAATATTGTGTTTGGTGTGGAGACCAAGACATAGGGTACATGGAACACTGTGCAGAGCTTTGTGCTACAAGGAGCTGCTTCGGGAGCTGCAAGCAGTATAGCTGCAGCAACAGACTGCAGCCTTATTGCAGGTAAATTTCCCTCTCTAAGATGCAACACTAATTAGCCTCTGTACAGTGCTAGGTTAAAATTATGAGAAAATAAAGCTGTTGACCATAGAGAGCATGCACTCTGCCACATAGATATGGCACCTCTCAGAGAGCTGACTTTGGAATGCTTGAACACAGCAATCTATTATATCATGTAAACATGCCCTGAGTAATTCAGTGAATGATAAATGTTAGTATTATATGTTCTTCAGAGTTTTTATGGTGAGTTTTTTTTATACGTGTAGTTTTTACAAGTGCTTACTTTAGGTTCATCTAGTTAATGGCCATATGAAAATGCTCTCCTAACTTAGCAGAAAGGAAAGTAAAAACAAAACTGAGCACATTTCTGGGGTATTTTTGTACAGGCTGCGTGAATGCCTCAAACTTTTCTTCTAGAAGTTAATGATTACAGAGTATATGTTCTGCAACATAACCCTGTTATTAATGAAGCCATGAGATTCTTGAATGAAAATAATAAAAGAGTTAATTAGGGACAGTGCTATTTCTCTAGTTAATAAAATGTCCTTGTGTTTTGTAGATGTTTCCCATAGTTCTGTGTTCAGGGGCTGAAATTTCTCATATGTTTAAATTTCATGCATATAGTAAGTGGATGAATACTTATTATTTATACAACTGTGGGGTTGCTCCAATTTTTAGAGTAAATATTGGTAGTGCCATGTCACACGGGAACACTGGCACAGGGTTCCCAGATTGGTGATAGAAGCCCGATCCCTGGAAACATTCAAGGTCAGGCTGGACAGGGCTCTGAGCAACCTGATCTAGTTGTCCCTGCTCACTGCAGGGGGGTTGGACTAGATAACCTAGGTTATCTAGGTTCCTTCCAGCCTAAACCATTGTGTGATTCTATGGTTCTCCTAACCCAGAAGGCAACTAAGCACCACGCAGCTGCTCGCTCACTCCACCCTAGTGGGATGGGGGAAGGAATCAGAAGAGTAAAAGTGAAAAAACTAATTGGTTCAGATAAAGACAGTTTAATAGGTAAAGCAAAAGGTACACATGCAAGCAAAGCAAAACAAGGAATTCATTCACTACTTCCCATTGGCAGGCAGGTGTTCAGTCATCTCTGGGAAAGCAGGGCTCCATCATGTGTAACTCTTGCTTGGGAAGACAAACACCATCACTCCAAATGTCCCCTCTTTCCTTCTTCCTCTAGATGTATGTAATATTCAAGTATTATAACTCAAAAATTTAACTGTAAGTAAAGCAATATCAAAATGTTAATGACATCATGTAGCAGCTGTATTGCTTTCTAATTTAAATACTTCAAGTACTTTTAAAGCAATGGCATTAGATATTTCTAGTCAGAAATCATTTATATGTGTTTGTCTAGGCTTCTGAGCTATACATACCTAATTATTTTTTCAGCTAAGACAAAAAAAAAAAAAAAACTATAAATATTTTATGCAATCTACAGTAGCACAAATATGAATGCAGAATGTATTTGCAGTTGTTTGTTCATATGGAGTTTGTATTTTTCTCAGAAAGTGCCAGGGAATATGAAGGAATAATGATTCTACATGTACAATTCCAAATAGTAATTTGGACTTTTACATAAAATTACTTGTTCTGTAGAAATGGCTCAATAGGATATTTCAGGTGTACTTTTAATTATTATTTCTTTTATAGTCTACATGTAATTACTCCCACAGAGATGGCACTAACTAAACACTTTTCCTCTCTAAAACCAGTACATATTTTCCCAGCTGGAGATTAATGCGTCAGGATACTTTACTGATATTTTGCCATTGGAAAAACATCTATTTATCTAAATTAGTATCACCAGCATATTGATTCCTTAGCTTGGAAGGAATGCAGTTGGGGAGCATTCAAAATTACAACACTAAACTGTGTAGTGAGAACCCTCGCTGTCTTCAGGTTTCTGTTTTCAAGCACAGCCATAAGCCATTTTAAACTAACTCTTGATACCTTAGGCCTTGCGTAATCTTATAAACATTTCAGATTATTAGCCTAACAATTAAAATTAACATAGGCACTTAACTCCAAAACAGTGAGCTACCAAAGATGTACCAGACTGGAGATGCCAGAATTCCACTGCATGTTTTATGAAAATGTACAGAGGAGAAATACTGAAGCTTGGATAATAGTTTTTATAATCAGTAATTGAGTATAGCCCTGACTGTTATATGGTCTGACTTTACCTAGGCATGCTTTCATAGACAAATAAATCTCAACAGTTTTCAATACTCTCTTACTACCTACCTAACAGTGTAAAGCATCTGTGTTTCAGGAGCAGTGATCAAGCTAATAAGAAAACAAACAAACAAACAACAACAAAAACCACCACCACAACCACAAAAACCAAACACTCTAATTTCTCTTAAAAAGGCAGTTTAAGAAAGGGAGTTAATTTCTGTAGAAGCAAGTGACTGAACCTGCTAGTCCTGAGGTCCTTTTCTGTGTTTCTAAGTCAGACATTAATTATTGTGTAAAGTTAAATATTTTCCCCAGGAATTTTTTGTACCATCTTGTAAACTGAATAAAAAATTGTTAAAGATAGAATTTTGATTCTGTTGCTACATCTCATGTTGAATCAGTTTCTTAATGTTCTTTAGAACTGCTCTCTTATTTTCTGTTAAGGAGTATAAAACTATTAAGATTTGACAAGATTGTTATATAAAAGGGGAACATTAAGTTGGAAGATGGCAAATTTACCTGTGTTAAATTTATTTTAAATAAATATAACAAACAATTAAAACACAGTCTTCCTTTCTATGATAGTGCACAGTCCTACTTGTGTAGAACGCTGTGAATGCAGAAGATTCAGTGACTTTGGCAGTGTTAAGCATACTGTTGCTTGCTTTTTTTTTTTTTCAGTAGGCCTTAAGGCACAACTGGGAGTATTGCTAAACTAATGAATAGACGTGGATTTTTATTCTTTATTTGTTATTGTTTTGGTAAAATATAGTCAAGCACATACTCTTTTTGACCAGCAGCAAACTAATATTATAAAGTGAAACAACAGGCCAGTAGACACTAAATCACTGATACATTTCAGGATCCTGGAATACACAAAGGCTGCATCATGAGTTTACAAATACTGAATAGTGTGAAATAGGATAATGAACTGTGGAAAACACAACTATTCCAACTGCTACACCCAACTAGCATGTAAACTGGAGAGAGAATTAATCCCTGCTGAAAAAGACCTGGCAATCTATTGAGATTGTAAATTTAATTTTAAATTCCTCCTCCTGAGAAATCTTGAAAGATTCCAGACCCCATAATAAGAACTGGACTGGAGAAACAGGTTAGTATATTAGAGAGATTCATATAAGCTCTGATTCCAGTAGTTCAGAGGAAGGAGGAGTTTTTTCTGACTTTATGTGGCTTTAGAGGTTTAGTATGATGAAATAAAGAAGGAAAATGAGCAAAGAATAGAGTTTGACAACAGCTTAATGCTGACATTTTGGAATAAGTAAAGTATTCCAGTTTTCTTTAGTTCATAGAGATTAATTTCTAGTGAGGTTTGTTTAGCTTTATATTGTACAAAATCTTAGGTTGCCCTAGTTGCTTTAGTAAAGTAAAATCAGAAAATAGGACAGTCTACAGAAGGTTTCTTAGGATGCTAGCATCTCCTCATTGGTGCTGTTTTCTCCTAATAGTCCTTCCATAATTTATGAAGCTGAAAAAATGGGAATGTAATCCACTATTGCACAATATTTACTCACTGAAGAGTACCTATGTACTAGTTGGATTTAAAATTACCTTGTCTTTGGTCTACTCTTGGGATAAAATAGCACGCATTACCTCTTACACAATTAAATTAATGAAAAACACTCAAAAATTTTGGGATCTGGGTAAATTTCAGAAAGTAGTAAGAAAAAAAAAAAAAGTAGGACTGAGTGAGAGAGTGAATGTAAAAAGAGATACACTGTTAGCTGTAAAGAGCAGAGTGTGATACTCAGAAGAAAAGCAATTGATATCCTCATCTAAATCAGATTCTTGGAGGGACTTAACCCCTGATTTAGAAGCATCCATCTAGCCAGGCAGTACAAATAGAAATCATGCCTAAAAATGTGTCTGGTGCTTTTCAAAATGAATCTTCTCAGTGTCTCCTTAAATATATTTTTTCTGCTCTCTTTTCCTTTCCTAACTAAGCTAAATAGAATAGATCTGGACAGGACTGCAAAATTATCAGCTTCTGCTGTCCCAAGAACATTATATAAATTGATCTCACTGGTTAGAAATTGTTTCCAGTAATTGGGATGAATTAACATTCCAGTTTTGATGGTTAGAACTTTTCCTGTCGGTTTCCAACTTTGCTATTGATTGCCAGTTGTATGCATTTATTCTCATATCTTAGGCTTGAAATTTCTTCACAGCTTTTGTCTACCAGTATGGGCAGTAATCATATTCCTTCTAAAATTTCATTTTGGAAGCCTAAACAAATCAAACCTTTTCAGCCTTTTCTAGTTCATAAACCCAGTACTTAATGCATACATCCAAGTTGTTTAGTTCATGAGTGCACAACTGAATTTTGCATTTTTAAATTTTATTTTTAATGCTTCTTTTAATGTAGTTGACAAAGTTATAAAGGTCTTCCTGCAAGATCTTCCACTCCTTTTGTTTTTTAAAAATAATGGAATCATGTCAGCAAACTTCATTGGTACACTATATTTACCTGACTCATTAAGGTATTACATAAGATCCACTTCATTTAAAGAGCTTCTCTAGAAATCTTCCTTCAGACTGCAGCCAGATTCTTCTCTGTATCATAATTCTCAGCACTTCCATCTTCATCTTAACTTCCTGTGAAACCAATATGAAATGCTTTAACAAGATCTAGATAAATCTCTCACTATTTAGCTTACTTAAAAGGTATCACATATTGCCATCACATAGTCTATGAAAAGATTTTTTTTTTCTTCCTTTTACCATGTCTTTAAATCTTACTTGCTTCAATATTTGCTAAGGTCTTGTTTATTCCGTAGTTTTATCCTAGTAGAATAAATAAAATTATAGCAGATTTCTCAATATGTTACAGTTATGGAGGTACATACTACTGATCACACAAGTAGCTTGTAAATGTTTTTGTTTCATGATCCCTACGACATCTACTGAGTTCATAAAAACAAAAATAAGTACTGCAGTTTATAATAATGAACATCTGATAAATTGTACTTATATTTAATATGCTTTATTTAGGGAATTATTTTAGATTTTGTACAATTTCTAGAATGAAAAGTATTTCGAACTAGTGGAATTTGAAAAAAAAAAAACAACAAAAAAACCCAAAAAATCCCACCAACCAAAATGCAAACCACAGGAATGTGTGGCAAGAAGAAGAGCTGAGGTTCTGAGGCTGGTCCCCATACTTGCTGCTGCCTGTACAACACACACTGAGTCCAAGAGACTCTGTAGAATGGCCGCTCTATATGTTTCCATTCATCACAGGTCACAGAACGGTTTCCAACCTTCAAAAGGAAGGTTTTGACTAAAAGCCTCACTCTGTATGATGTTTGTTTTCCAGTTATCCCATAGAGCACAACGTGGAGTTATGATAAGCATATTGCAGTTCTAATGTGTCAATAAATTACACTTCCTGCCATAAAATTGAGCATATACATACCTAGAACAAAATGGCAAAATTAAATTAAAAGAAAATGAATGCCAAAATAATGCCAGTGAGCATCTCTATCATATGTGAACCTGAGCAAGTTATTTTATGGAAATACTATCCAAAAATAAAATATTCTTTAAATACTGACAAGCAAATCTCATTATGAGAAGAACAATTTAATATTGTCCTAGAGATGATATTGTTAAATTCAAAAATACATGGGTACCAATTGATGCATATAAAGTTATTTAAATTGTGAAAGGATTCTTCATTAATACAGGAATATAGCAAATAAATAGTTCAATGAAATTGCAGGTACGCTCTCAATATGACATAAACACATGCTAACCCATTTAGTGTGTTTAGATATAGAAAAAATACATATGTTACAGTAAAAGCTGTAGGGCAAGCTGTATTTACCATGTGCTGTGGTCAATTTTGAACTGGGATTGTAGCTAATCAGGCCATACTGCAGCCAGTCTGGCATTCACAGTGTATAAACATCTTACTTGCAGTAAATCTGTTCTATCGTCCCAAATCCCTAAACAATATAATAGAATTACAGAGTTTTGATGGCCAGATACAAAAACATACTTCTGCTTTGCATTTACTTCTTAGGTAAAATTTAAAATTTATTTTAAAAACCCAGAAGTTCTTTTTCAATCAAAAATTGTGCATTTTAAGGTCAGAAATTTTTTTCAACATATTAGTTTGAGATTAAAAGAAATATCCTGAGAGATTAAGAAAACAAATTTTAAGAAGCCTAATTTTACAGGAGATAATATTATCAATATTTATCTTGTATCTAGTAGATAAGATAGAATATATTAAACTTCTTATCCTTGAGGGGGGAGGGGTGGAGGGGGGAAAGAAGTGTGTAAATGCTGTTGATGCACTATACAGCAACTTCAAGATTAGAACATATGAATTTTTTTCTTTCTTGATGTTCTGCTGCTTATATGTTTTTATGAGGAAGTTTCTAAGCATCTGCTGTTTGCTTAAATTTATGATCCTTGGATTTCAAGAAATTAGGATAGTTACAAAGTAGTAACAACACCAGGTAATATGTGAAAATACTGATTTTTAGGAACTGAAATGCAATTTTTTCTGTAAAATTAGAAATTGCACTGATCTCCTTTAAAAAAATGGCTTCACTAAAAACACTGTATAAAGTATACATTTCATTTAGTTATTGTTAATAAGAACTTCAGATAAATCTGAATTCAAATGTTTAATATTACACGCTATAATTTACCACATACAGCAATTCTTTATGCTAATATATCTTTGAACACAAATATTAGCATTGCAATATAAAACTTGATCATTTTAACAAGGGTTTCTTTTTCTCTAAATTTCCTCCAAACTTAATTCTATCTGTAAAGATATTTCATAATTCAACATTTTTTATTGTGGTCCCATTTACATGAAACCTAACACAGCATTCCGACTGTATGCAGTAACCAACAACATAAAGTTCTTTCCCAGTATAATGTATTTGCTTGTCATAAGTATGTCAGTTTCCTGTTCTGTTCTTCAGCACTGAATTTGACAGATACACTCTGTGCCTCTGTGCTATCAGTGGCTTACTCTGAACTGTATAAAGGGGAAGCTGCCAGTGCAGTTCTCTTTCAAAGAACTAAATTGACTGCAAAAATACCAGAATATGTCCAGGGAAAAAAATACCACAGTCATGAACTTACTTTAAGAACAGCACTGGTTATTAATATATTTTGAAGAGAATAAACATAAAAATATATCGATATCTGTGTATTCCTTCTCTATGTTTTTGGGGTTTTTTTCCCCCATTTTGCTGTATTGTGAATATAAGAATGAACAGCAGTGTAGACGGTGTATGAGAATCTTCCACAATTAATTTTTACTGTTTAAAGAACATTTATATGAAAAGTAGATTTCATCAACCTGTAAGATACTTGCCTGACTTAATTTGGACTTGTACAGACAGACCCTTGAAAATTCTGTAGGTAAAATGCAGTGGGTCTGTTCTCACCCCATTCTCAATCTCTTAGGTACAGTACGTCTGCTCTGGGCTCTTTTTTTTTTTTTTTTCTTCCCCTTTTGGAGGTTTTCTGTCTCACCAGATTGGAAAAATTTTAAATATAATAAATAATCCTATCATCAAACTTTATTAAGAGCTGAAAATTATTTGTTAGCAAAGTAAATTTTCTTCTCTTCTTCCTGACAAATGTAGCACAGCCTTATCTGTCAGGCTACTCTCCTTCCATATCCAAAGTGTAGCATTCACGTCACTGAACTGATACAGAGTGCTTTTGCTTGAACAGAAGTGTTAGTTGTTGTCAAAACTCTTTAAAGGTCTGACAGCCGTTAGTTTTCAGGAGCAGTGCAGAATGAGACTTAATAATGTAAAATACATGGATTTTAGCAAAATATGGAGCAAAGAAATTTAGGAATAGGAGGATTTAGGGGCAGCTGAGCTCCTTGACAAGTGATAGAGAAGGGATATTCATGATAGAATAGCAACCCAAAGAAAGCAGCAAATACATTAAGATATGGGAATGAGTTACTTTGACACAGGCTTATGTTTTTCTGACAAGTGTTAGTAATTCCTTTCTTCGCTTTTGTGGCAAAACGGGCATCAGATTTTCTATACTCTAATATCTATGTAACATCTGCTATGACGATACACTCGCTTAATGGATCCTCTAAAAAAATAATCAGAAACTTTTACTTCATATCATTAATAATTACTTTCAATATTGTTATTTTATATACAGACAGAATTGCCAGAAATGAAGTTTTTTTTTTTCCTTTCCTACTCTAAACTCCTTTCTAAGACCTTGGACCTAATAGCTGGAATAAGTGCATGATGATTAAACTAGGGTCTCTTTTTTAATCTATTTTCCTCATTATCATCTGCTAATATCTCATTCAAAATATATGGTAAGTGAAATTTTCAAGTACTTCAGATAATTTCTGGTATTTAATATTTTTGGAGAGAAGATCATATTGCCTACCGACATGGGAGAGAGAAAAAGCAAGGTGAAACAGTTCTTGAAACTTTTTTTGTTATTTTGTGATTACTACCTCATATGGGACAGTAAAATCAGTGCTGATATGAGGTATTGAAGCTCTTTATAAGGTTAAGCTTATATTTAAAATATTTTTAATCGAATCTGTACATCTTGTTATTTGATAGCAAACTTCACTAAGGATTTCCTCCTGTCCCCACTATGGTTCTTTTTTAATCTTTGCGTTAAAACTATCATATAAAGTTGTATTTTGTTGTAATTTCAGAATATAAGATCAAACAGTACACAGAAAAAGCCATGAATCTGTATTAGTCTAAATAATTAAGACACAAGAATAATAAGGAAGAGCATTGCAGTCTCTAAAAATTTAAAATTCTGGTGTACACTAACTTTGTACAGTATATGGAAAATTGTATCTTAGGAAATGGAAATTAGGCTATTTTGGAAAAGAGAGAGAGCAGCTGAAATACTCTGGCTTGCTCTTATACTTCTTGTTGAACTAATAATTGGGGTTTACATTCACTTACTCCCTCTTCTGCCATCTTCTGAAATAGCAGTACCTCTTATCAAATTACCACGGCAACATCTGGCAACAGTTTTATCTACAAAATGTTGAACTACTGGATCAAAACTGTATCTTGAAGAGTTTTGCTAAGCTATCCTAATTTTCTACCTAAGTTAGATATTAGTTTTATGACATATAGGAGGTAGGTATTTATAAGCAGAAAGTGTCTTTTGAAGGAATAAATAAATTGCATTAACCTCTTATGTGACAATGGTATAAAAAGACGTTAATTTTTACTCCACTAAAAAAGGTGTCTAAGATCCTCAAGATATGTAAGAATGTACAATATGACTGTATAACATCACTGTCAGTATCAGCATATGAGTGGAAACAAACTTTGTATAATTTTGAATTTATCACAGCCCTTAAAATAATAATTTTAGCTTGGAGGGAAGAGGAGAATTAACATGAATTTATTCTGTTGTAAATGTTTTCACAAATGTTATAAAAATTACTTCAGCTGCTGCTTCTTAGGAAAAGAAATCAATAAAGGAAATCAGACATAACAAATGAGAATTTCAGGCCCAGTGACAGTAGACAGAGACCTGGGTGCCTTATATCCACACACCTTTCAATCAAGTAATATGTGTACTGCAGTGGAATAAACTGAAGACACTCTGGCAGACAGGTAGACTCTGATCACTTTTGTTCATAGATGTGACTCATATTTCAGTAGCCTTTTTTTTCTAAGCTGCTGATCTTTCCTAAACTTTACAGTGAGTACTCAGTGAACTTAAAGAAACCTTTACTCATTCTGCAAACAGACATTAAATACTCATGCTGGGCTACACTATTTTTTTCTTAAAATAGCAGATATAGTCTGTTTGCTACGGGGTGGGGGGAAGGGGGGTGTTTGTTTTTATAATCACAGTGCTTTCATTAGTTCAGTTTTATAGCAGAAATAAAGTTTGAAAATACCTATTTACCTACATTTGTTTTATTGTATGTTTTTTGTTGATTTCATGCCACATTAAGATACTGTACAAATTTAAAATAAAGATGATAAATAAATTTTCATAAATCACTGTTGTATGTCTGAAGGGAAGGCTAAAAGTTCACTTTTTCCCAACAAGTATACAGGGATACAGAATGCACAGTAGACACTACCTTATTCTTTTAGTTGTTTATAATGGTAGACTGCATCCTGGTAAATAACACACTGGTAGAAATATATGACATAGCCTTCGGTCCTGCTGTTCTTGTGCCAATATGATGCCTTGCTGGATCGAAGATATGATCATTATTTGTTGTGAATTTTGTCCAGATTAGAACATAAAAGGCGGGCTCTGTGCAGTCTGTGAAAGTTGTATGTGCACAATATAAAAGTGAAGCTGTATGTTGCATGTTCTGGGTGTCAGATGAAGGTATGTGGGAATCTGAGTGTTTAAAGCCCACTGAGGTAATGCAAGACAACTGTAGAAAACAAAGTGTCAAACTTGGTGTGCTGTTCTCTATATTACCTGTTCAGTATGACCTCTGGAAAGGGCTGTGCCCTGTGCTGCACAAGCTTTTACATAAAAAAAAAAAAAAAAAAAAAAAAAAAAAAAAGGCCCAGGAAAAAAAAAAAAAAAAAAAAAAAAGAGCCTAGGAAAGAAATAACATCTGACTTGCAGAGCTATTACTTGATACTGTAATCAAAGCCTTAGTTTACTTCTGCTAGATCTGCTTTGGCATTGCCTCTTCCAGTGGAGCTAGCTGGATCCTCTTTCTACCTCTCTACCAGTCAGAACAATTGTTGACCCATGCAGAACACACACTGTGCTTCCCTCCGCAAGGATGAAAAGCAGCTACGTTAGCTATGTTGTCTCAGGTCTCCCAGAGGCATCATAACTATCAGAAGCAGAGTGCTACCCAGAAGTTGTGGGACTAGTGCTGCCTTGCTACACCTTTCTTTTTTTATTGCTACAAGAATGATAAATAACTTTCCTTAAAACATCTCAATCTCCAGTCTCTCTAGGGAAAAACTGGAAAAAAAAAATAAAAATCATATGGTCATTTATAGCCAGAAGTACAAGTTTAAAAACACAGCTTGGAAAGAAAAACAGGTGAAAGCTGAAGCTTTTTGCTTTCAACAGAGAGTGATACTGAAAGTCACCCTAAAAGAGGTATTAAAAAACATTTGGTTTAGATTTTGAGCTCTTTAGGAAATCACCTTAGAGATTACTTTCTGAAACACTACCTTGTATTCTACTGCCTTTTAGTTAATGTTATGTGAGAATACCAGGTATTCAAATCCAAAGAGATAGTTTTTCATTCCTTTTATATTAATTTAATTTAAAATTATTCATTATGTCAGCACTTGTTCTTTTCTTAGCAATATAAAAAATACCTATTAGAAATAATAATTAGAAAGTTTTACAGCAATAGTGATCACAGAAAATTAGCATTATCAGATTAAAAAAAAATTCTGTGGTTGGGAATAATTACAGTGGCTTGGATGAATTAAATAGGCTTGCCAAGAAAATACAAATTCTTCAATAAATATATTCTTTAATTTTTTAGGGAATGTATAAATAATGATTTGGAGAAACCAATAATACTTTCTGCTTTATTCATATTTTAATAGTATACTCCTCTTTACTGTTTCAGTAATTAAGTCTTTTGACATTCCAGAAAGCATAAATCGTGCTGAGATGTTTAAGTTTCGAGCAACCTCTTGATGTACAAACAAAATAAATTAAAAAAAGACACTTACCCAGGATCATGAAAAGCTATTTTGCTTTTACCTTTGAAAGAAAACTGAATGGTAAAGCCATATGGCCTACTGAAACTGTTCTAGCCTCGTTGTTAACTAGAACCTTCTTTTGAAATTCATTGCCTTCAATTACATTTTTTAAAGAATTTTAATTATGTGCCTGAAAAGAATAAAGATGCTCCAGGCTCCATTTGTTTATCATGGAAGGCCTAAAAAAATGAGGACAGAGCTTCCCAGCTCATGCAGGGGTTGCAGAGAGAGAGAGATGACTTTTAATTCGACAAGTTCAGAGAGATTTCTTAGTTTGACGCGCACAGCGGGGGGTCTTTGAGTGCCTGGCAATACTTCAGCATTCTGAGCTTTGAAAGTCTTTCCCTGCAGCAGAAATTGTATCAAAAGCCAATGATAATATTCCCTGCAAGGTAAAGGACCCTATTGAAGATTTCTAGAGCTGTTTATTTATTCATCACAGTTTTTTCTTTTAGGACTTATCAGGCATATAGGTAATAATTCACACAGATGCTAGAAAAATGAAATAAATAAATACATAAATAGGAATCCCTCATTAATCCTTCACCTTTCCCTTAAGTTTTCTCTAGGCCACATTCACCTATAAAATTCCCTGTCATTCCCTGCCATGTGTTCTGCATACAATCTTCACTTCAAATCTCAGCTTTTTCTTATTTTTAACAGAATTGTCATTTCTGTCTGCCTTCTACCACCAGCTGAGTACATAAGATGTTTATGGCTATTCCTTCCACTAAACCCTCAAAGTGATTGATTAATTTTACAGAAGGATATTCAATTTCTTAGGGGTCTTTTAAAATCTTATTTTTAAAGTAGATTTGAGATAACTGTTTCAAAGCCAAGATTAAAGCATTATTTATATTCCAGAGATCAGAGTTTTAATATTTTGGTATCACTTGTATTTGAAAAGTATACACATACATTTTTCTTTCTGGTTTTGTTTTGGTTTGTTTCTGCAGCAGAGCTGGGACTGTGAGACTACGACAGCCTTTCCCTTGTGTAATGTCAATGTCGGCTATCACTTTGGCAGAATCAGCCAGCTCAGTAAAGACAGAAAAACCCTCCTTTCCTCCTGTTTTTTCATCTGCTGGTGGCATTCAAAGTGACCTTCCCTTATAAATATTGGTGAGTGACCACATGGGGAAAGCAGTTCCTTGGTGCAAAGAAACTTGTTTCAAAAAGCTGGGTTGACCTTAGGGGCTTCCATTTTTTTTTCAAAGTATAAAAAAACCCCATGTATGCAGGTGTTTGTTTTTTTTATTTTTAATAATAACTTGAAGTATTTAACAACACTTATTTATTTAGATTTACAAGCATTTATAGAACATTAGCGTATGCTACCTTTTCAGACTATACAAACAATCTTTCAAAATACCATTTTAGATAAAGTGCTTCCTCTAGAAGAATCTCTTCCCCCTTCCTGTTACTTTCTGTTGCTAAAAGGTCTGGAATGGTCCAAATTTGTCATAATGCCAAAATATGACAAGATGAAAATTTCCCAAGTGTAGGAATTAAGGAAGATAGCTAGAGGCTGCACTCTGGGACCCTTCTGGTGTGGGAAGCATGCCTAGGGTGAAATCACAGCACTGCAGAAATTCTGATACTCACAGGGCAGTCCAGGAATGATGTAGTAACTGTAGTAGTTCCATAACGCTGGCTAAATTATATAGTTCAGTGCTGAAAAAGTTTTCAGGTCATTTGAGGCTGTCTCAGCTGATTTAGCATCCTTGAGACATCCAGTATGGTTAAAGAGATTTTTAGTGTTGAAAACAGATGTGTAGGTAGTGAAATAGCCACCCATGTCTCAGAAATATTTACAATACCATAACACAGAAGACTAAAAAGTACATACTGATACAAAAAATATTTAACCTGGTTTGGAACAGTTTGGATGCTGTAAATATGTGCAGGATCTAAAGATCTAAAGATGTCCTTGCTTACTGCAGGGGTGTTGGACTAGATGACCTTTGAAGGTCCCTTCCAACCCAATACATTCTATGATTCTAAGGCTGTAAATTATTTAAAGATTACACATATTTAATCTAAAGACTTTGCCATAAAGAGTCACTTAGCCAACTGCCATTCAGTATTAACTACATTATTGCAATTATCTCCTATTCAGACTAGTCAGACAACTGTGATGTATCATTTATAACTATATGATAAGTAATGTTTGAGGGTTGTTTTTTTTTTTTTAGTTTTTCTTAACCAAATGTGCACTTGAAGTATGTCAGTTTAAAGAACCAGAGAAGCTTCAAAAGAAATATTAATAGGAGTGTTATCATGGCACCAGCCTAACAAAATAATGCCTTTTCATCAAAGGAAAACTTCCAACAAAAAGAAAGGCTGGTATATGTAGTGTATGTATCTCCTGCTTAAAGAATGAGCAGTGGTACCATTTTGAAGTTTCTCAGCTATGCGTTAGGATTGTCACTGATTTCCTTGGCTACCGGTAATCAGGGGACAGAGTGGAGAAGAGAAGGAAGAGGGCAAAAATTTAGCGGAATTGCATAAATGGCTTTGCTCTATCAATGTTCTTTCTTTCTGTATCAACTAAGTGTTGAAGTCTTACTAATTTTGGGGGTCAACATTTCAGTATACAGGTAAATCCGTGTTGGTGTTGAGGATTTGTGTGAATCTTTTAGAACTGAATTAAGCCTTCATCCTGGTCTGGGATCATTGTAACAAGGAATTTTAAAAAATCAGGAATAAATAAATGTATTGGATAAATACATTTTCTACAGCTTTTCATCTAGTAACATTGTGCTAATCATAACCACATACTACAACATTTAGTTCAGTGACATATGATGGTAAGGTTGCACACCATTTAAAACATCAGGGGAGAGCAGAGTTTCAAAGCATTCAACTCTTGAGAAAGACCTTTTTTAACTGTGTTTCCATTCTAAAGTTGTCAGTCAACTCATTTTTATATCTTCAGAGGATGTTGCATAGCTGTACAGTAGCTGTATAGAATAACTTGCTGTTTGATCATAATATGACATTTTGCACGTGTAGCTTCTTTCTTTTAAAATGGATAGGATGCAACTAGAGTCCAACAGTTAAAGACTCAGAATTTCTTGGTTTCCATGCAAGATTAGAAGTATAGGCACACAGATCACAACTCATTATCTTAAGTTATAATGGTGTTTTTTGAAATCTTGCGAGAGCAACTGATATACTAATAATGGGTAACTGGATGATCATAAGCTGTGTTGGGACCACAACAACTGCACTATTCTCACTCAAAGAGTGTAGCAGCTTTGTAGAAGTTAGGATGTGACCAGAGATGATCAAATATAGTTTTTTCCATTTCTCAGTTCATTTCTGGTAGCTCAAAAAACAGAGGCTTTTTTTCTTTTGTCTACATACAGTGCTAAAAAGAAGTGACAAAGAATGCTAATTATTTGTGATATTATGTTTTCCTGTTTTAATTTCTTTTTGATGAACCCGTGTGCTTCAGTGTGATCTACCAGATGGTTCTAGACTCAGTAATATGCTGCTTCCATTGCATTTTGCACGTGTTTGATATTTTGTTCAAGTTTGATTTTTTAGAGTCAAGAAGATGGGATTGAACACATTCTTGATTTTAACCTGTTGTATCAGAATGGGATTAATGCACCTCTGATTATTTTATTGTTCGGGTTTTTTTAAAGCCTCAACTATTTTACTGCAGTTTGGTGAAAAACCCAGTGTAAGCTCTAACACAGGAAGCTTTAAAGACAAGTTTACCCCTTTGAAGCCTGTAGCTCTGAATTACATATGAAGGCTTAATGAGGACACTTCCTTGCAGCTTGGTTCAAATATTGATTGATTGTACACATCGCATTAACTTCCAGAAGTATAAACTGTCATTAGTCCTAAACAGTATTGCTCTCCCCTAAGTAAAGGACTTTCTTATAAATGAATATACATTTTTCTTTTTATCTGTAATTTTTTTCTTCATTTAGTTTTCTTTTGCCTAAACTCTCAGAAATCTGATGAAACTGGAATCATAACACTCTTGGGTTTTAAATAAAAAAGTCACACAAACTGCCAACTAGCAGAAACACAACGCTTTTCCTTTGGAAATCTTATTTTCTTTGTACTGAAAGATCACCAATTCCACCTGCAACCACAATTTCCCTATTCCTCTTTTCTCTTATTACCCTCTTTGACTGAGACACAAGAGAGCTGTGCTTTGTCTGCAGCTCCATGAATGCTGAGTAGCCCAGCCAGCTCCTTTCATTATGCCTGAATTCTACCCACATTCCTCTCCCTAGGGATATTAATTTGGATCTCCATCCCTGAAAATTGGAGGATCTTAATTATCTTTAAGACTTCCTTTTTTTTCTGATTTGGTTAACACTTGACAGTCACCCAGCTGAAAAATTACTGAGAGACAGGACACATACACACACTGGGATTTTAGCCTTAGGTAAGGCTAAAATGCGCAAGCATTAAAAAAGATCCAAGGGTAACTGGGATACACATGCTGCCATTGGGAGCAAGAGACAACTCAGTACTAAAAAAAAAAAAAAAATCCACAAATGTTTTTCTTAATTAAAAAGCAAATTTTTGTGAACCATACTATGACTCTTAATTCCTTATTTGAACTTTTGTTTGTTCAAATAGAAAATAAACAAAACAATTTGCCCCTGCCCAAGGTTTTAAACCTAGAAAATATATGAAAGTTAAGTACTGATGTTAGCTTGAGATTGATTTCAGAGTGATTATTTAGCTAAATCATTCCAACTGCTCACACATAAGTCTCATTAACCAATAAGACTAGAAGATACTAGTCAGTGATTGTCTAAATAAAATGTTCAGAGCTGAAATAAATTAATAGGTAATTATGAATAATCAAAGTATTCATATAAACACCACAAAAAATATGGTAAATACTTTAATAACACATATCTGCAATTCATCAATGTGTCATTAAAATTAATTTTAGCACATTTAAAACAAAAATGAAAAAAATTAAAATTATATATACACATGGAAATAATGAAATTAAGTTACTCCTTTTCAAAAGCAGATATTATAATGTTGATAATATGATTTGTTTGATTACAAAAAACCTTTAAAATATGAATGGTGGTACTACTTACTCTATTAAATAATGGGGCAAACTAAGCTTAAGTATGGAAAGATGCCATGGAAAGGAAATAAATGAGAGGGCTCTGAAGAGGGGCCAAAAGCCTTTTGAGTGACAGCATTTCACAGGGGTAGGGGTTGGAAGGGTCCTCAGGAGATCATCTAGTCCAACCCCTCTGCCAAAGCAGGTTCCCTACATCCCTACACCAGGTTGCACAGGAAAGCGTCCAGGCAGGTTTTGAACATCTCCAGAGATGGAGACTCCACAACCTCTCTGGGCAGCCTGTTCCTGTGCTCCGTCACCCTTACAGTAAAGAAGTTTTTCCTTAAGTTTGTCTGGAACTTTTGGTGTTCCAGTTTTTGCCCATTGCCCCTTGCCCTAGTGCTTTAGGACACACTAGCTTTTCACCTGACAGTACTTTCAGTTAACTAAGTAGCTGTCTCGTCTGCTATTCAAACATCCAGGTCAAATTTATTATGCATATATTATTGTTATTTGGTTACAATCATGCAGCAAAGTATAAGAAAGGATAATATTATTCAACCAGGAAATCAGGCCCAGTCAGCATGGATTTATGAAAGGCAGGTCCTGATTGACCAACCTGATCTCCTATGGCTGGATGGCCATGCCCAAAGAGTTATGGTGAACAGAGTTAAATCCAGTTGGCAGCCAGTCACAAGTGGTGTTCCCCAGGGCTCAGTTTTGGGGACAGTCCTGTTTAACATCTTTATCAGTGATCTGGATGAGGGGATCGAGTGCATCCTCAGTAAGTTTGCAGACAACTACAAGGAAGACATTGAGGTGCTGTCCAAAGAAGGGCAACAAAGCTCGTGAAGGATCTAGAGCATAAGCCTTATGAGGAGCAGCTGAGGGAGCTGAGGTTGTTTAGCCTGGAGAAGAGGAGGCTAAGGGGAGACATTATTGCTCTCTGTAACTGCCTGAAAGGAGGGTGTAGAGAGGTGGCAGTCAGTCTATTCAACCAAGTAACAAGTGATAGAACAAGAGGAAACAATCTTAAGTTGTGCCAGGGGAGGTTTAGATTGGATATTAGGAAAAAGTTATGCCCTGACAAGGTTGTCAAGCATTGGAACAGGCTGCCCCGGGAAGTGGGTGAGTCACCATCCCTGGAGGGATTTAAAAGATGTGTAGATGTGGTGCTTAGGGACATGGCTTAGCGATGGACTTGGCAGTGTAAGGATTACAGTTGTACTCGATGATCTTAAAGGTCTTTTCCAACCAAAATGATTCTGTGATTCTATATTTTCCTGATTTTTAATGTATGCTAGTGAGCCATACTAAAAGAGTGCAAATATACAAATATATATAAAATTATATATATACAATATACAAAGAAATAGAATGCAGTTAATCAGGTGAAAAGGAGGAATTTAAGACCAAGGACTTTTTTTTTTTTTTTTTTTTCATTAACAGTTTGTTGCTTTTATTCCTGGTAACTTCTGATTGACATAGCCATTGCATTGCACTTAAAGAAACCAAAATGAATAGAGCATCAGTCTGCACTTACACTTTTGAATCATCAATGAGTTGTGATCAACTGACAGTAACCAGCAACCAAATTGAAGGTTTGCCAGGCAGCAAGATGTACAGATGGATACATTAATTACTTTCTTGTACAACAAAATATTCAAGCAGTCTAAAGCAGAAGATAGTTTAAAAGAGTTATATTCTCCTTTTAGTGTCCCACTTCAGCCGCTTTCAAAGTTTTCATGGTTTACAGTTTTATTCATCTCTGTGTCTGTTACACTGTTCCTTACTATATTCTCCAGTTCCAGCTCAGGAATTGACTGTAGGATATGCTAAGGTAACATTAGCACTTGCAGACATAGTGGGCTAAATTATAAAGATCTTCTTTCCTTGTGTATTCACAGCAATATATGCCAACAAATTGCTTCTCCACTAACTTAAAACATGAATTTAAGCATAATTGAAAATCTGATTTGCCTTCAAGTCAAATTCTCCATTCTGCTGGTGCTAGATTTACCTTATCTCCACTACAATCCAGTTTGTGTGTACTTGTGCAGACATTGTGGGCCAGTATAAAAGGCAAATTCTGTCTTCAGGGCCAAGTCTGTGATATAGGTGCTGCCCTGGCAGGATGGTTGCATTTCTGGCACAAAGTTTAGTTGAGTGAATTATGCTAATTAAATGACTATACTTCTCTACTGGGGAATAATATATTTCTGCACCTTAGAAAAAAGATGGAAAGTTGAAGTTCCCGTTTTAGTTCATTTTTAAATATACTTGCATGCCGGGTAAATGAGCTTTCAGTCTGGTTTCAAATTTTTAAAAGTGTATGTACCCAATCTGAACATTAATTTAGACACTGAGGTCTATGGTTTATTTGTTTTCAGCTTTGAAAATTCACCTAACTGCTTGAAAAGTTTCAAAATTTTATCAGGAGTTTTTTTTTAACTCATATGATACATTAGTGAATGTTACATTGATAGCAAACTGAGGTCCAAATCCTGAAACTATCCTAGTTCCTTAAGGACTTTGATGCAGGTAAAGTAATTTTCAAAATGTGGATGGTTGCAAAGGCAAGGCCTTTGCTCTACTGTGAAATGCCCTTACTGTGTTAGGGCAGAACTGTACCAGGAGAATACTGAGGTCAGAGTAGCTTCAGGCATTGATAAAATGCTAAGCTACCAGGAGCTGAACACTGGGAGGATATATTTTCCCATCCAAGTGATTCTTTACTCTCTAAGAAGAAAGAGACTGGATTCAAATGAATGCACATCTTAAAAAAAAAATAAAAAAATAAAAAAAAAAATTCCTCTAAAAAATTCCATAACTGTTTTATTTAACTGATTGGTTCTTACGATCTCCTTTAAGAAAGAAATTAGCTGTTAATATCCTGGGAAATATTTGTGTTAAAGGTCATATTAAACAGAAGTTAAATCTAGACTACCTGAGGAGTCTAGAGAAGATGTTTAATGCAAATTTTTGTGAAAAAAGATGCGTGTCACTGCAGGTCATCTCTGAATATTCTTGTTGGGGTTTCGCTGTTGGATATGCAATCTCAGCTAAATGTTTTGAAGAGGAGGAATCAAATAAATTGCCCTATTTTGAGTCTTTCTCATCTGTATACAGTTGTGAAGCTCTAGTAGACCTGAAAATTGCCCAGAGACAAACTTTTAAAAAAGAGAGTGCTTTTGAGGCAGAAAATTGCTTTTCTGCAGCATGGTCTAAGGGACAGGATGTGACAGGAGGACAAGGAGTTGTCACTATGTAGCAATATTGTAAAGCATATCTTACATAACAAAAAAGATTATTTGTCTCTTTTTTATTTCATTTTAAACTACAAGAAGTTTAATTGAAACAGCTGAAGGTGTGCCCTAAACCAAGAAAAAGCCATTATAATTTACAATTAAAACTGAAAGTTCCTCACTTAACCCATCTATAATTGCTATTCATTGCAGAGCACATGTGGTAGGGATGTCTGTCCACCTCTTCAGAAGCCTAATTCTCAAAAGGAAGAGTAAAAAAAAAAACCAACTCATTGTACATGCATGTCAAATATTAGTGTGATTTTGTAGTATAATAAGAAAAGTGTTTTGTGCTTTTGATTAGCCTCTTGATGTTTGAGAATGTTTTTGTATGGCTTAATTTTCCTTTTTATGAGAGTTTGTACATATAAAACAAAATGAGTAAAGGAGTGGAGGCGGAAGGAAATATGCCATTTATATACTAAGGATATGAGGTCTCCTTTGGGCCCATTACACATTAATGGGTCAGCTGAGATTTATTAGGATATGTATATTAATCTTTATACACATTCACATACTATAATTGTTCCTTTGGTACTATAATGTGATTAGCTGTGAATTTGTGCAATATTAACAATAATATGGACTTCCATATAACAGAACAGTAATAACAAATGGTTATTAAAAATGCATGTAAAATATGGGATGTGAAAGCACTTCCAAACTCTCAGTAATCCGATTGTGTTCTGTTGTTTTTAAATACCAAAATGGTTGTATTTACTGTAAAGTAAAATCTTGTATAAGAAAATGAAAAATTTTATGTTCCACAGAATTGAATGAATTAATCTAAAACTGAAAGATTAGTGTCTGTTTCTCGCAGAGACCGGAGATGTGGATTTTTGCATTACTATTACTTAAAAATATCCAAAAAATAGAATATAGAATATAGAAGGTAGCAGTAATGTTCAATAGTAAAGTTTTCTTAGTAAGATGCTCTTGTATATAGGAGAGAGGTACAGTGTAGAAGGAGCTGTCTAGGATCCCTGCTACTTCCCAGACAGCCAATTCATCATTGAGACCCCTACACTTCAAAACTGAGAGGAGCTTGTTTCCTGTCTGGAATGATATGAAAATATTTCCACCCATAGGGCAACCATTGTGTGATATATAGATATAGTCCAGTAGGAATATAGTAAGTAAGGGAGAACTATTAATTTTAATTTTGTGAAACTAATTGATCTCTTTCTCAAATAATGTAAAATAGAGCAGCCACTTTGATTTCAAATAGTTTGCAGCAATATTAGCTCTGTGCAGCACAGGGTTGTATGCCCTCTTCTGTTACTCTGCTTCTGCTTTGTGATCAGAAATGACAGAAGTCCCTGAACTTGGCTTTGAGAGAGAGAAAAACATTGAGATTTTATTATATCTTATTATAGGATACATACTACTTCCTCAAAAATTGGAAGCTTTTCCCTCAAGTTGTTTTCATAAGGTGGGGGTGTTTGTTCAGTGAAAGTTGGTTCACCCTCCCTTCATGACCCCATAGTGGGAGGGTGTATCTTGGACTCCTCTTTCTTGAATCATGAACATCTGTGTTCACCTTGTGTACATTTGGGTGAATAGAAAGAATTTCTTTATAATACTTTCTATCATTTGCCAGATAGACTTAAAATTCAGCCTTTGGTGATTTCTAAAGCTCTTACTAGCATCACAGTCCCCTATTTTCATTCATCAATTTAGATTTTCAGTTATCTAATTTAAAGAAGAACATTTTATAAGTGTGAACATATTTTTTAAAAAAAAATAAAGTAGAAGATTAAAACTCCTCACGTTGGAACATTGATTACCCAGTCACATTCCTGTCATGCTTTTTTCTTTAACTAAGAAATCTTCGTATTCTTTCAAAAACTTTATGGAACTTATGTTTCTGGAAGCTATAAAAGGATATTTTTAAGTATCTGTGGTACTTTTGCTGCCTTGACCTCATGAAAGCCCTTAGGTTGGATTCCCTTGTTTGCTATCTATAAATATTTCATAATATTTATGGAATTATAAAACTGTTCAAAATAGCTCTGAAATTAAGCCATTTTCTTTTCCCTGGAAGTGAACACAACAAATGCTTTGCAAGCAGTGCAGGATGTATTGCTCTTAGATCTCCAGTGGAACTCCACTGCTTCGTACTTACCCTTATAAAACAATTTCAATTTACAGGCAAGGTCAGGAATGTTTTTTTCTTGATTGATCTTTGGTTTTGAAACGTTTATTAATTTTGACTTCTATTATATTAAATAAGAATTATGGATAATAAGAATAAGAAAAGGAGCACTATCATATTTTGAAAGTGTCTTCTTGTCTGCTGACAGTTTTATTTCCCGGTGTCCCAGCAGGCTTTCGTCTGTTGAGTTGCCATTTCTTAGGGAAGGGAAGTGACATTTCTGAATTATCCAGAGAGATTGTGTTTAGAAATGTTCATTAAATGTTAGAGATCATACTTTCAACCAGTTGTACTTAAAAATGTTGTTCACAGTGTCACAGTGTGGTTAGTAAGCCATTACTTTCTTTTAGAGGAATAATTTTCAAAGCAGTGGGGTACACGTTGAGTACATCCTTCTTCAACATGTGCTACAGACCTCTGCTGATTATCTAACATAGACTAGAGTGATCCTTAAGGTTTCCTGAGCTGTGTCCCATGCTGCTGCAGCCCCCCAGGAAATGTCAGTCCAGAATAGTGGGGCTTAATGTATCCTTAGCAGTCATAGGCCAGAAGGAAGCCTCAGGTGCTCTCAGCTGGGGTTAGAGGTACTCCAGTTTCCTCTGTTCTCAGAACACTCTGGAACATCACTTCCACCTGGCAAATAGACCTTATGTGCTAATAGTATTCACTGTGTGTGAGGTCTTATCCATTATATCTCTACCCTTTGGGACAGCACAACCATATTCAATTACTACTAAAATTCACAGCAGTCACTTGCTGATGCTTGTGACACATAATTTACACAATGATCACCTTTTAAAATGTGTGAACTTTCCTTGATGACAAAATTACAATTCCTCAGTATTCTTAACGATACTGTGAATAGGCAGATAATATTATCTAAAGCATAGCTGGGAACTTCTCATATAGTATTTGTATAGTAGTGTAATTTGAAAATGTGATTTCTCTGTTTCACAAAATAATGATCTTTTTAAAATTTTCAGAACTCACTGCAGATGTTTAAGTGTCTGATAGGGTTCAAAACAGGTTAAAATTAGGCCAAACACTGAAAAATAATAATGTTTGTCTCTGACATTTAGATCTGCAGAAGTGACTGTATTCAACAAATTAATCAAACTCCGGGAACTTTGTGATGGAACTTAGGTCTGATACTTGTACAGCTTAGGTAGAGAGGAGAGGGAAAGGATCTAAATTCAGAGTATAAAAGTGCATAGACATTTCCGTTGGGCAAATCTAATGTATTGTATCTTGTAACTCAGAAGGTACCTTGCCATGCTGTTTAGAAACATACTTCTTTTCTCTGCTTTTCCTGCTTCTTGTTTTTCTTTCTTCACTTCATTTTAAATTTTGCCTTTAATTATTTTGTTTTAAAAGCACTGACAGTTTCTGACCCCTACAGAAATAGGAAGAAGGCAATTCTGTATTTCTGATGGACCAGATTTTCTGAAGCAGTGATATATCCCAGTACACAATAAAGATTTAGGAAATTACTTCTCAGGAGACTTATACACTCTCAAAGTAACAATAAAATAATCGGTGCATTTCATGACAAGGTATATTAATTTACTTCCAGCAGAAATACTTTGAGATCTGCATCAAGTCAGCTTTATAGTGATATTTTTCTATACATGTTTGGTTATTTGTCCTGCTTTTACCTAGTTACCAGGTAGTGTCTTCTACTTGCCATTGAAACAACATTACTTCATGATTGAAAACTAAGTTATACATCTTTCCATATTTGCATCTATAAATTATTTCTTTGGCAATAGGTGTGTAAGCACAGATACATTTAACTTTGTAAGTTATTTTCAAGCTTTTCAAAATACTATAATTTATTCTTTTTCTTCTACCCTTTTGTGGTCTTCCAGCCTAATTTAATTTTTTTTTAAAGCATTTCTATTATTTATAGCAAGGAACAGACTGTAATGTGTTTAGCAAAGAACTGTAGGCTCTCAGGGTGAACAAAAGAAAGATAAAATGTCTTCAGATTTTTCAACTCTCTTCTGTCAGAATAGAATTTGACTCAGTGTGGAGACAACCTACACGCAGCCTTTCTCCACTCACCAACCATCCCAACAGAGCTTTCTTTTGACTCAGCTGGATATTGCTGCTGCTTTCAGATACAGAATGATCTTCTTTGATTTTGTACTGTATTACTGGATTAAGAGCAGGGAGGGAGAGGTGAGGCACGCAATAACTATATTGTTGTCGCATTTACAGTTTGTCCATAATGTTGTGGATACAATCACAGGTTTTGTTTATTATTAAGGAAAAAATAAGCACTTTAAGTACATCTAAATCATACTGAGTGCTACTAAAGATTCTAGAATATGAAATCTAAGGAATCTGCATCTAGAGTATGATTTCATACTAATCAGAATCTCAATTGACCTTCAATTCAGAAAAGAAAGAATAGATTGTGCTTGGCCCTTATGAATGGAGATAAGTAGTTCAGGCTTTCTCTATTGGTGATTTCCTTTGTAAATTATATAATCTTTGCAAGACTCAGTTTCATTTATGCTATATGTGATTTATGTTCCTTTAGTGCTTTTAGGAATACTGTGCTATAAGCTGTAGTACCTAAATAGTAAGTACCTAAATCATTCCATTTCCACAATAATATAATTTCATTTCATACCAGTTTTTATTGTTCTTGTTGCCTGGCTGGCAGAATTGTGAAGAGGAAGGCTAAATGAGGCCTCTCCAATGTTTGGACATCAGAATATCCATGGACAAATACAGTTTCTTCATGTAAGGAAATAAAGATAATTCTTTGGTCCAGTTTCCCTAGGGACACATAGATTGTTCACTCTTTAGATCCATACCTTCCCAAAAAGGGGCCCCTGGAATATTACAAGAAGAAGGTACTCTCATTTTCTGGAGGTAGCAGTGGACTCTTCTTGATTTACCGGAAGGATCAAAGAGAAAATCTCTCAAATGAGGCTTTCCTCACATATCACTATTGTGTTTCTAATTTGTGAGCCTTTCAGCCAGAATTTTTTTATTATGGTCATGTAACACCTTCAAATACCAACAGAAGTACTAACAATACACACATTATAGTCAGGAATTCTTTCAACCCTTCGAAGAGCAGTTCTTTATGCAACTCCTTTTTTCAGTGAAAATGAAATTTTCCCATTATGCTGTGTTCTAAAGACAACAAAGAAAATACAACCATCTAATTAGAAACAAAAGGTTTGATTTTTAACTAGTGCTGTCCTGATGAATGTTTGAGTTCTAAAGGAAACAGCAAATAAAATAAAAATCTACTAGAGGAGGAATTGGCTATTTCAGTTATCATCCACAGTTGTGTGTTTCTGAATTATTTCATTTCTTTCATTTACCCAGTCCACCTGCAAAAGTTAACAGAAAAGGGAAATGTTTCTTTTTTTTCCTGATCTCTGTGCAGAAGAACTGAGCTTCATGTAATTTCAGTGATTGAAAAGAATGGAAAATAAACTGATTTTTCTCCTAAATGTTTCTGTAATGTTACAGAGAGGAAATAATCTTTCTGATATGAGTCTTTGATGCAAGAAAAAAAAAAAAATCAGAGTTTCATTTAAAACTGTTTCTGGAGTGTATATATTGTCTTTTACCAATGGACTGTAAGAAACAGTTCAGTCTAGCTTTCCTTGGAAACTGTGTAAGTGAAAACAACAAACAATATTAACCATATAAAACTGGCATAGAGAGGAGCAATTTACTTAGCCATTACCAATGGAAAAAGCATTCTTTCACAAAACAAGCACTTCTCTGACTTTTCAATCTGATCATCTTGATGGACCCACACAACTTTTTCATATCACAACCACAGGAACTGTAATTCATTACCACACACTAAAAATCATAATTGTGGATATTTGGTTGATCCTAAGTCACAATATATATTTCTCATTCCCTACAGACTTCCACAAACAAATCTGCCAGTCCATTTGTTGCTATCCTACAGGAACCACATGCCAGTGTTTCTCTCTGAAGTACCAGTACCAGCTTCTCTCAAATCTTCTAATTCACTATGGTATTTAAGTTAAGCTCAACCATTTAGGTCCATACCTACTTAAAGTTTTCTTTTCTGTCTCAGGTCTGAAAAATGATGTATGCCCAAAAGCCTGTAGTTAATTACATGAGATAAAAATGGTCCGAACACTAAGCGGTTCCTTTGTCACATGACTTCAGTGTACTTCAGTTCTTTCAAGATAAGACCATTAAGGAGAAAAAGGCTATGACGTTAATGAGGAGGCGCATTTCTACAGTTACTGCTGTTAGGATTTTAGATTTAACATTCATAAGATTATGCATTGACTTATGCAGTAGAAGCTTGCAACCACACTTTTAATGGAGCCGCTACAAAATTAGAACAAACGTTGTTTGAAGAACCAAAAAGACAGGTTTTGTTTCGCTCATTTCAAGGGCTGTAGGAATTAATATATGGGCACCAAACTGAACTCTGTTAACCGAACGTCAGCAAGTATACATACTTTCCTGCTGTAGTTCTACCCTGCAGTACTAGCAAGAGCATCAGAAATTGAATGATTTTCCCTTTACTGCATTTCAGACATTCAATAGAAAATAGAACCTGAAATGTTTAACAGTGAAGGAAATGGAATCACTCTGCTAAAATCTTTCCATCTCTTAATAATAATGTCTGAACAGGTATTAAATCCAAATATAATAGGAAAATTACCTTCAGGAGATATTAGCATTCACCAGACCAAAAATATTTGTTTTTCAGGCAGCTGTAGGCACAATTTATATATCATACATGTTTTTTCAGAGACATTCCATATTTTGTGGCACCAGTTGTAATGTTTCTGCATTTCTTTTTCTAATTTTCTCTAACACCTTCTACATAAGTCTTTTCTAATCAAAGAACAGCTCTGAATTTATACCTTTTAAATTACTTAAATGTCTTTAAATGTGTGACTTTGATACAATTTCAAATAAAAGTAAGCTACCTCTTTTAATGACTTTTTATGTGGATTCATAATTTAGTGGTAATAAATTAGAATTCTTTGACACTAAAAACAGGCTCTGCAGTGCTCTGTATCATGTTGTTTACCACTTTCCTTAAAAGCAATTTTGGTTTAGTTATGTTTTTTCCTGCAAAGAAGTTGCTATTGACCTTGAGGAATTCATTTAGGTTCACTATGCTTTCACTATATGTTAACAAGGATATTTTTTTATTAAAACAACCCAAATTATTAATGAAAAACTATAATAGAAATAATACATATTCCCTTTTCGTACTAATGTAGACATTGGTTGGTATTACGGGTAGTAATCAGTGCCTTCAGAACTCAACTCGACATAAAAGAAAGGATGTAATGAATTCTTTGTCACACCATTGTCTTCGGTTTTGGGGTTTGTGTCAACTTCATTGTGCTTTTCACAATTCCACTCATCAGCCTGTGCTCCAAAATGCCAGATGCACATTGCAACACAGATCTGGTTCAGCCCAGTCCTCTGTGTGCCTTCCATTTAAAATGAGCTTTGATTTCTCTGAACGAGCTAGTGTTAGTATTTCTAAATGCAGTATAGACATTGCTTTTATGTAGCTTTTTGAAAGTGTAATTAAGAACATATTAGGCATTACAAACACTTGCCTTCCTACAATCTGTTGGTATATACGCCATAAACTAGTTATGTCATTTTGATATCTGTAGTTTAAATGTTGTATATACTCTTTCTTTTCCCCCCTTTTTTTTTTCCCCTCCTTTTACAGGCTACTCAACAGGCTACTCAATGGGAGCATTGTTTTAGCTTGTTTTGAAAAGGCCAGCTAATTTCTCAGCAGTGTTCATTTGTTTTGAAATGTGGTCTTAAAAACTTGTCACTTCTAGAAACACACAGATAGGCATAATGTTGTGTAGAAAATCTATTCAGTCTTTACAATTTAACTTACAATTATGATTTGCTAAGTGTTATGACAAACTGTTGATGTGGTATGTGTAGGAAAAAAAAGAAATCCTGAACAAAATCAGAAATTTGGAAGGATTTTTTTTTTTAAAGTGATTAGTTAAGACAAAACATGGGATGGCTTTCTTGAAGGAAACAGCTGTGATGACAAATTACCTAAAATTTTACAGTCCTTTTGTTTGCTTATACTGGACTCTGAGTAGCAGTATCCTAGTTGGGTTATTTAGTTTTTATGTAAGCTGTATCCATGAGGGAACACTTCGAAGCCATGTCCCTTTGCACACTGTCCACACAGTGAACAGAATTCCATTTTCTTCTCAATTCCTTTCATTGCATGGCCAGATCAGAGCTTTTCTTCATGTTCTTGAAGTATGTTGTAGTACACTGTTTCTTTGCAGCACATTCATGAGTCTATATTAGCTACCTGTTTTTCCTTCTGAGTCTTTCACATTTCTTTTCCTAGCTTTGCTTTTAGACCAAACTGAATTCCTAGCTTCATACACATGCCTTTGATGATGTTTGACTCTTTGAAGCCCTCCCCCCCAAACTTGCTCCAGTTTCTTTGAAGGAATCAAGGAAACTAATGGTATCTCTTGACCCATTCTCTTAACTCTGTCATGCCATCTTTACAACAGGACATGAAGAGATGTTGGCATCTGAGCCACTTCAGAAACCACAAAAAACATCCTCAGTTAAGTTACTGGCATGTGGAAAGAAGCAGCATAGCATCAGGTATTAAACAAAGCTTCCTTTAGTAGCAGTACACCCTTGTAGTTCTGTAGACCACAAAATTCCTCCAAAGGAAATTTCATAAGAAAATGCCACTGGATACAAGTTATATTACCCCTGCATTCATGCACACATATTTTTCATTTTTATGTTAGTATTCATAGCCTAAAAATTCAGCAGTGCTGATTCACTGAGTACCCTAGCGTACTTTTTCAGACTCCTTAGTTGCTTATGACAGTGCTGCTTGTTCGTCAACCACTACATCATTTGACATTTGATGTAGAAATGGAGTTGAGAGACTCATTGCCTATGCTTTTTGCCTCCTCTAACTGTACATCTTGTAGAAGAGCAGACTGTCAGTGCCTGTGGAACTCAGGTCTCATATACAATAAAACTACAAGCCCTTACAGGAACAGAAAATAAGATCTGTTTCTTCCTTGTTTTGCTTGGAATCATCTCATTTGTTAATACATATTGCTTACCACTTCTTTTTCCTTCATAAATAAGAACATTACTCTGAAGATAGAAATATCAATGCTCTCCTGGACCCTACATGGGTCGTTTTGTAAAGCCCAGCTTCTTGTGGGGCTACATCTAAACTAATAGATAGACTAGGCTGGGACAACGTTCATGCATTTTCTTTCTTATTGTATAAAGTGAGCACCTGCTGCAGGAAGAAGTAAATTGACCTATTTCTTTCAGGGGATGTAAACAAATCAATGTTTTTCTAATGGAAGTTTCCATTTCAATTCAATTTCATTCATTTCAATTCCACATTGGAAATGGGTTTGCTAATTACAGAAATAATTGTTAATTTGCAAATAAGTTCTTTTCAGATCTCATCATACCAGGTTTTAGGAGACACCTTGATTTTGTCCTGCTTTAAAGTGAATTTGTCTCTAGGACACTGCTTCAGGGTACAGTTGATGCCTTTGACACCACAGTATGGTCAATAGTGGCAGCAGTTGCACTGAGAAGACACTTCCTCAGAATATGCCAGTCTGTGTAAAAAGTCTCCTCTTTCATGTTAAACACCCATTTATAACCCAACAGGTCTGTGTTCTGCAACAGTCTCTACCTAAGGATCTTCTGTTATGTTCCCACCAAGAAGAATCACTTCCCCTTAGATTATATCTGTATGGGCTATAGCTCTTGTATAAATTCTGCCCAGACAAAGCAATCAGAATCCTTATGTTCAGTAACTAAGGGTTAGCGGCATGTGTTCCCTGTCACCTACACTGTCAGCACTGCAAACTCTGGCTTCCATTTTAAAAAATGTATAAAAGTACACTGAAGAACTCTACCTTCTCCCCTCTTATAGAAGACACCTTTATATTATCTTTTTCAAGTGTTCTTCAGGTTTTCAATTTACCAGTCCAAATTGTATTGCCTGTGGAAGCCTAATGTGTCAGATAAACAGGCTTTGTATACTGTACCCCACAGCTATACAGTCCAATTTCTGGACATACCATCCTCTATCTTTCTCTCGTAGAGACTCTTCTCACAATATGCACTTTACTACAGATACAATCTTAACTGTATTTAGAGGCTATAGAACTAAGTCCCTTAACAGATAAGAGCAGTTTTATGGCAACAACCCTATTATGTATTTAAAAAAAGCAATTCATGCTGAATGCTTATTTAAAATGTTAGAATCTAAATGCTTAAACTGAAGTTCAGTAACCCCCTTGCTTCCACAAGGGAGGTTGCTTTGCAACTCTCACTCTGCAGGACCTTCCATTGCTCAGTTTTCACATCAGAAATCCCTGCAAATCATGCTAGGCTACTAATAGTTGGCATATTGTCAGAAATGAACGATTCATGACCTTTATCTTCTTATGTGACAGCCTTTTGAATCTTTTGAATGCTGTCTTCTGCATTTATCTGTGAAAAGTCTTTATGATCTTCCCTCTGCAACAAGGATTGCTGAGATTCAAGCTTTTACAGTTAATTCCTTTGCACTGTTTTCCATAAGGACAAGTGGTAGGATCCATCTGAAGCTTTTACCTAAAGAGAATTCTTACTTTCATGTACTGAAGGAAGTTAACTTGCCTGTATTCTTCCTTAAACTTCACACTTCTCTGGAAACAAATTCCAAAAATTAGATGTTATAATGAGGACGTGACCTTACAAGAACAGGTTTTTTTCATTCAGAAGCTGAAAGACCCAAGAAACTGCCAGTCTCCTCTCAGAGACGTCTGACATGTAAAAGAACACCATCAAAATCACTAACTCTCTTTTTCTTGTGAAAGGTCCACTTGTCTGCAATTCAAGCAGAAGCAGTGGCTTTCCCGTGAACTATCTCATATTTGAGATTTGCCATACAGCCACCTGGAGCTCCTTTCACACCTTTGCTAAGTGTTATGCACTTCCTGAAGTGTCTAGAAAAATCAATGTCTTTGAGAAGTCCATCTCTGAGTCTATACTTAATTAGAGAGTGTGAAGAACTCCTCTGGTTCATTGCAAGGGTTACTACTGGGAATCATTACCATGTAAGTTTACAAAGAGATAGTCACACCACAGGAAAAAAAATTACTCACCTGAAGACACTTACTCTTCAAGATGTTTGTATGCATATTCAGAGTTCTCTCACATAACTGTCTGTCTCAAAATCTTATATAACTTCTTGACTACATCATCTTAGAGAAACTGAGGATTAGGAATATGGTCTGCCTCTTTTATTACTTTGCAGACTACGTGTGGACTTCCTTGTGTTAGAACTATACATTTGTATAGTATAAACTATATTGTATAAGATTATGTGTCGTCTTTAACAAAAGAGGATAACCCTAAATCCACTTCTAATAAAAGTATTGAGAAAATTGTATTACATTTTTGTAGACAGAACAGGTGTAGGTACTTCCCTTATATTATCAGAATGTGCTTAGCCCTCCATCTTTCCATGGCACAGGTCAGTTTACAGACCCCAAAGTACTAAAAAAACTACACTTTTTTAAAGTTCTGGTGTCTTCTCCCATTAGGTAGATGTTAAAGGTGTCCTGTCATTTTCAATAAGAGTATTTACACCCCAGACCAAAGTCTTTTCCCCATCAACAGTCCTCAAAGCAGGTAAATATGTATTTTCATGGTTATATGGATCTATAGATCAGATTTAAAAATCAAGTGAAATACTGAATAAGCTCCATGGTTCATAGTCCAAGAGTCTGCTTCTGACATATATATCCAGCATGCAATACTTCAGAGTATTGTGTAATACACATTCAGAGGCGTGTACAAGACTGCCAAATTTGCCTGGAATCAGTAAACCTAAGATACAAATTTCTCTCAAATTCTAATTCATAGTAGTTGATATGTGTTGGAACATTGAAAGAGAGGTTTTGTTTAGGTGATTTGTTTCTTTGGGGGGCTTTTTGACGTTTTCTTTGGAAGGCAAGGAGGGTTGTTTTGCTTTTCTAAGGAAACAGATACTCGCATTTATAGTCATTGAACAGGGGAAACAGTCACAATAAGAGAGGATTATCACTGCCTGATCCACTACAGACCTCACTGCACCTCATCGATTAGTCTAGTTCAAGTAAGCAATTAGTTGATTAGCGGTGTAGAAGTCAGGTCTAATTCCTCTATTAAAATTAAACCAGTGAGAATTTCACTAGAGAAATTAAATTCTCAGTTACTTCTTCCAATACCTGAAGGGGACCTACAAGAAAGCTGGGGAGGGACTTTTCATAAGGGCAATTATTGACAAAACAAGGGGAAATGGGTTTAAGCTGAAAGAGGGTAGGTTTAGATTAGATATTAGGAAGAAGTTTTTCACTGTGAGGGTGGTCAGACACTGGAACAGGTTGCCCAAGGAAGTTGTGGCTGCCCCCTCCCTGGAAGTGTTTAAGGCCAGGCTGGATGAGGCTTTGAGCAACCTGATCTAGTGGAAGATGTCCCTGCTGATGGCAGGGGGATTGGGACTACATGGTCTTTAAGGTCCCTTCCAATCCAAACCATTCTGTGATTCTCTATGATTCTATGATTCTGTCCAGACCCTTCTATTTTGTGTTACCTGGGTAGGATAGGATTAACAGATTGGTATAAGAATGTAATATACTGTAGAATTTATTCTTAACTCTCATTTTCTTTTGTAGCTCTTCTAAATACTCCATGTCTATGAGTATCACAGGTTAATAAAGATACATGTAAGAAAGGTTGATGGATATAAGTACTGTTAGTACTACATGTGTAATCAAAGTGTCTCTTTGTTCTTCGGCTGAAGGAATAAATAGGTTTGCTTGATTTTTATTCTTTATTTTGTATCATTTGATAAAATTCTGTAATTTCTCTTAACACTAAATCTCACATTGCTTTTATTTCAATGTTTTTGGTCTCTCCAAGTTTGTCACCTGTGTCTAAAATATTTCTTTTTCTCAGTTCAGATGCTCATTATAGAACACAATTAGAAATGGCAATGCACAATTATTTTTAAGTGTTTCTTTTTATTTCTATTTTATATGTTGGTTTGACAGTCACTGCTTGATTGAAGGCATTTTTATTGGTACATTTTTTCCTGGGAAGTTACAGTAGGTTTTAAATTGAGCAGTAAGTGATCAATTCCTGTTCTTTGTTCCACTTAGATTAATCCAAAAGTAGGGGGTAGGGTTGTGGTTTCAGAACTGAATTTCATTTGCCATAGTATTAGTTATTTGCACAGATTTGTTATAGAATTTTGAAGTTTCTTACTATCTTCTCTACCTGCAATATAAGCAGTTGTATAAAAATCGAAAACATCTTGCAATTTGCCAACATAGTTTCATTGGACTTGAAGACCTCTCACAGATCTCAAAGCATCTATTCCAACCATATTTCTGTGTACAGAAAGACAAAACAGTGCCTAATGCTTTTTAAAATCATCAAATTTTGCCCAGGTGATTCTAGTAGTTATATCATTCTGCATTCAGCATAGGAAAATTTCTTCTCATCCTCATATCTGACAATAAAAAGAAGTGAGAAATACATAATAAGCAAGCAAATTTAACCAGTGTTATTATTCTAGTTGCAAATGTCAATGTATCATTATTGTTTGTTCATCTCATTAACAAAGATGGCTTCTTGCTGTACTTAATTTAATTCCATCTCTGGAATTGTGATTTGTGCTACATTCAACAAGGTGGCCTTTACCTGGGTGGTGTGGTTAGTGTTTCCCTGTCATACGAATGATTAAAGGTTTTAAGTCTTAGAGAAATAGTGCTTTTCAGTTCCCAATATATGTTAAAATACAAATTTATTACATTTCAATTGAATTGTATCTCTTTTGAATAGTTAGTAAAGCACATAGCATTAATTCATTCCATGTTGTATTTCACAGATTAGATATAAATAGGACATTGAAATCTAGAAAACTGTTAATTTTTAAGTCAGTGATTTCTACTTCATTGTAGTGAGTTACTACATCAAAGTGAGTCAAATAGTGAATTCACTGAAAATGAAGGAGAAAATTTTAACAATATAAATTATTATACATTATTTGCAAGAATTATAAGGGTATTTAAATCATTCTATCAAAACATTTTTCACAGATGTCTTCCAAAGCTGAAATAACCCATGATTATGTATTACAGACACAGAACAGTTTGTTTTTAGACGTGCTCATTGGTATGTTGTCAAATTTTAGTTTATAAGTTACAAGTTTCTATGCTTATTTGTGTAGGCTTCATAGATTTGAATTCCCACTTACTAAATGGAAATATTGAACCTTGTACTTTTAATTGTAATGATTGTCTCTTTTTTTTTCTTTTTTTTTTTTCTTTTTTTTTTGCTTAAGGGCATGCATATTTTTCTGTAATCCCTTCACAGTATATGTGTTAGAAGCTACATAATAAATCTGGAAAATTGTATTATATTATTTTTTATTATGCAGTCCTTCTGACACATATCAAAACTGAATTACAAACTTCCCTCTAAATTGCCAGAAGTGAAGACCTTGCTTTAATATGTTCATTCCTAAATATCCCTACAAATTCTTCCTTGCTTCTGACTCAAATCTAGTCAAGAATAGCACCTCTGCTAGTGTCACAAGTCATCCATGGATTATCACAAATATAAGGAAGTCGTAAATTCTTTTTTTCCCTCACCGTGTTACTGTTTTCATTCAAAGATGGTTCTTTCTCATGGTTTACATGTAAAGAGCAAAAATTCCTTTAATATTTAAACTTTTGACATTACTGTGCTTTCACTGGGAAAATATCTAAAGCCTCCTGCATATATCTATTCATTTTCTTGGTGATCATAAATAGCTTTTGTATGACTTGACAGCTTGGATGTTCCCTCCTGAGTTAAGTTCAGGCCATTTGTTGGGTAGCAAGGGGAAACTCATATGACAGATGCCTACACTGGCAAGCCTAGAAGAGTTCTAACAGCTCAAGAGTTACTCTTCAGGAATTATTCTTCTCTTAACAAAAACTCACTTTCCCCCAGATAATTAAAAGAGCATTAGTCTAGTTCTAAAGTTATTTTCAGATAAGGAGTAATATAAAAGCTGTCCAAACAGACTTGCATTTAAAAATATTTCTATATAAGTATTTTAAATTTTCTATAATTTATTTATTTGAAAAAATATTGTACTTTTATGACACTTATTAAAAAATTAAATATTAAAAAGCATAAGCCTGTATGCTTTTTATAAAACATATAAGTAGTATGTTACTACTTACCAATAGAAAATTATACACACTTCTGTTATTGCCCGTAGCTTCAGAAATTTATTTGCCAACAAAATGTTAAGCCCTCATCTCTAATAATCTATAAGAATAATCTTTTTCTGAACTGTCTCCAAAAATGAATATGTATGTTAAACAACAGCAAAAGGTTTTTAATAGAAAGCAAATATATTCCTGGCTGTAAATGACCTTTAGGAGTCTGACAGTATTGTCCACACCAAATATTGTTTCCCAATTAAAATGAAACTGTAAATATTTAAAAATAGATTTGTAGGAAAAAATGCAAATGCTTGTACCAAATCCTTACCTGCTTATTTTCACAGGAATAGAAAATAATTTACATAATACTCTTCATTTCTACTGTCAAATAACTGAATGGCAAAACTAATAAATACCCTTTCTCTGCGTGGACTCATAATTACCAATGTATCAGCTGAATCAGTATTCCTGTATGTATAACTGCAGCTCTCCCCGACTCCATTAATAATATGCTGGAGAATAGATTGCACTTTGATACTAGAAACCTCCTGATAAAAGAACAGGCTGTGAAAGTGGCTTCACCACTAAAGAAACAAAAACTGTAAAAATAAAGAGGAGGGTGGCCTAGGTCAGATGAGTAGTTTTATGAAATACCAGGCTGTCTGTGAGATACAGAGAGGCAGTTTCAGCAAGGGAAGGAAAAAAGCTATAAGCAAATGAGGTTTGCACATATAAATTCACAACATCTACCTCCAAGTAAAGCTTTAAATCCAGATGGTCAATACCTATTTTAAACTGCTTGATGGTACTCTTATTTATGTATTTATTTATTTATTTAACATCCATATATAAAATATACTTGAGCTAGAAGGCTAGGAACTACTACTGTTACATAATATATACTGTAGCATACTCACTTCAGTGGTACCTAGAAACTCATGTGTTCTGGGTTCAATTTCCGACAGTGTTCATCTAGCACTATTGAAATAGCTTCTTATATTGGAATAAGGTCTTTCTTCAATAACTTCTGATAAGTTATTAAGGCTCCAGCATGTTGTCCTATTTCCTGTCTCATTCACTATTGCTCTTCTGTGCAACCTCATTTTTTTCATTGTTTACCCTAGTTTCTTTGTTTGAGGACACTCACAGATGCAGAAATAAGTGAATTTTATTAGTGTGCTTGATAATTATGAACTATTTTGACAAACTTCAGGACTTATGATGTTTAAATTTACTGTCCTGAAATACAGAGCATTTATATACATACAATAGAAACCTGTTATGAAGACTGAGCTGTGTAGGTAGCCTCTAAAAGAGACAAGGAGAAGTAAAATGTACTCATATGTGTTCTTCTGTTGCTATTTTGATTAAAGGTATTTCCTTCAAAGTATATAGCAGTTTTTGCTGTTGCTGCTTTCAGACATAAACATTCAGATGAAAGGCAACATGGGATCATTTTGAGACAGTCAAGTTGAAATCAAAGAGAAATTTCCACAGGTTGGCAATCCTTATGTCTGACTAAAACCTAAAGCCCTGGTCTGATGTGATTTAGATAAAGAAGTGTTTGAGGCATTTCTTGACAAGAAAGTGAGACTAAAAGTTTCTTGTCATTTGAATAAGAAGGTTTCTGTAGCTCAGTAGATCAATTCATAATACTTCTTCCCTCTTGCCATCTCCTCCCCGCCCCCCTGCCCTGCATTGTGCCCCACAAATTTAAGAATTTTGTTATCTTGCAGGTGGGATGGTACATTGGACATAAAAAGAGAGAAAAACAGTGATTTTACTACATGCATTTCTACCTTAGTAAGTGGCAAGAGGTGCAGCAAAATAATCACATTTACTTTAACACAGTTTGGCACAATTGTCCTTCCCTACTGTGGAGAGACCTAGATCTGAGGTAGTGGACGGTCTGAACTGGCTATCCAAATTAGAGAGAAGATTTGCCTCTGGATGGGTATTAGTGACATAATTTGCAGGGCAGTATGGGGAAGCTCCTTTGTAGCTTTTTGTATCAGATGTAGGTTGTGAATTAATGGAATGCCAGTTTTCCAGCCTTTATGTAGTTGAAGTAATTTAAAAAATATGTCAGTTGTCATACAATAGAGTTTGGTTTTTAATAGCAGAAATTGTGTGTATCTGTGGGTTTTTGCTTTCTAGATGTGATCTCAGCAATCAGAATTTTCTGTGCTGCCTTCAAGTGAGAGCAAATGCAGGTCTTCAGTATTTAGACATGGGTGTGTTTTTCCAGTATAGATTTGTATTGAAATTTATTGAACATTCCTTCATATTTTTAAAGGCACTTTCTTTTTAGCTGTGGTAATTCTGTGTCAAATATTTTTGAGATAATACTAAGAGTCAAATTTTTATGTGCTTTTATTTATGTTAATTTCAGTCTTTCTTGCCAATGGGAAGTATTAACCCTTTTATTGAATTACTGAATATCACCGAGCCAGATATCTAGTAAAGAAACATTTAATTTTATTTATCACATCCAAATGCGACTTAAAAAGGAGTATTCGTACAGTATTACATAAACTTAATGTCTTGAGAAGTATCTACAAAAGAATCCAATGTAGTATTTGGACTGTGAACCAATACTTCAAATAATCAACACCCACGCAGTTCAGCAGAAGCAATGTTTACAATTATGATAATTTTGGAAATATTAAATGGAATTTGCCAGTTTACCTATTAAGAAAAAGCAAAAGCAGAAAAAATAATGTTCAGAAGGATAATTTTTTTCACAATTTTGCACATTTTCAGTCTTCTGAATGTTTTTGTTTGTGAGGAAACACTTACTTCAGGGAAGCAGATCAGCTGCAATTCAATTCATGATGACGGTATGTAAAAATCATCACTGGTTTTCAGCTGATTGGCTGACCACTGCTGAGGCCTTTTCCTGATCATGAGCTGGCTATTGTGTTACTGTCAGTGGCAATAATAAAATCAGTAGTCAATGGAGATAGCCTTACATCATACATTTTAACACATTTTTTGGTGGTTTGTTGTTGTTGTTGTTTTTTTACAGGCCTACTTCATGCATACTGCCTTTTAAAAATCAAAACAGGGAATGCTCTGATAACCAGCTTGAGAGATGGGAAAACCATCTAACTACTAAATAACAGAAAATCCAGGCTGGATCAAATAGAACAAAATGTCTGCTGGACTTTACTTTGGTTTCAGTATTCATTTAAAAAAATAAAAATAAAAAAAAATAATTGCCTCATTGAGGACACTCGCATAGCTCCTAGACTTTTCAGGTGCCAGGAGTTTATTTCAGGTGAATAATTAAATGTCAGTTCCCTGAATTTAAGGTATACTTGCTTATATGTGGAAAAGAGCTGATCAACTTATTTTCTGGTTTACACATTTCAGATTCAGCCTCATACAGTGCAGGGACTTCATACAGGGATATGCATCTTTGTACTGTTGTGCATACTTTCTGTGCATCTTCATATACTGTTACATTCAGATCTGCACAGTGAGAGAAGTACCCTCACGTAGGGAAATTCTGTCTCGTCTATGATACCATCTTTCCAATCTTCAGACCAAGGAAATGTGTTTTCATGGCATCTGTCCGGGCCGTGGTTGTGGTATGGGGATTATATACTTCAAAACTGTGAGGTACCCATCTTCAGACAGGGCAATTTTCTCAAGCAGTAAGATTGTCCTTCAAATCCTTTCACTACTAGAGAGAAATTCCTAGGGTGTCAAACGCAATGGAGCCTTGCTAGAAGGGAAAGAAGCCCACTTCATATGGAAGCTCAGAGGTAATGTGGATCCCTGGACATAAAAAAAAATAGCATATTTAGGAGCCTTTTATATCCTCAGAGCCTTCCGAGAAAAAGATTAACTGAGCTATTATGAGGTATTTTGAACCACCATAAATTAAACAGCAGAAATATCCCTTTCACTGTTTCCAAAAGCCATTCACTGGTTTTGACCTGGTTTTCTTTAGATAGCTTTGCTTTGCATGGGGAGCCGTGTGTCATCCCTTGAGTTTAATTTTACTTGACAAGTTGAGATCTTAATATTTGTTAATTAACAGTTCATTCTCTCTTCAAAACTGTGAAGCTCCCAGATGATTGGCTAGTATGTCCCTAAAGTTGTGCCATACATAATTGTTGCACCTGTTGTAGTGTCGTGGGGCCCTGCAAGTCCATGGGATTTAGTTCATTCTGAAGCTCAATATATTATTGCTTTATTTTTCTCTATGTTTAATAGATTCTTAGCCTCAATGTTCCATAAGTCATTCCTCTGCATCTCGGTTGTCATACGCCAGTATCAATTTTCTGATAGAACTAACTGATTGTTATTGGGGTAAAGAAGTTGATCGTCATTAATTAATAAATTAATTAGGGTAGTACTATAATCTTGTTATTCAAACCTGGTGATTTTGAAGATGCCCTTCATTTATTAGTGCCATGTTCCTCAATTTAATTAACATATTTTCATATATATTAACGGTGATATTATAAAAATATTTATCCTTTCTGCATGTTTACGAGTGCAAGGTTTCCATCTATTTTCAATTGGAGAAATGTGGTTACAGAAATGCACTTATATTGTCTCAAATTATGAAGTAACATTTTTATGTCACCATCCAAGTTCAATATTATAAATGAATGAGGGCCTTACTTAAATTTGTAGATGAGATGTGTTAGGATGTGTAGGAGGGAATAAATGAAGACTCTCAAATTGATTTTAATGGCAGCTTATAATTTAATTAAACTTTAACCAGGACAGTATAGACTGTCTCCACGTTAGCTGCCAGGTTTTTAACCAACTCCATTTAGAAGCACCTAGAGAAAGAAAAAAAAAATTAAAACCCTGGGAGAAAGAAGTTAACTTTGAATAATCCATGCCAATTTATAGCACAAGTGTGGTTTTGGTTATGTTACACTCCTTCTGCTTGCAGAATGATGCCTCCATCTTTGGTCTGACAAATACTCTGTAGATGGGTTGTACCTGTATGAGCTCCCCTTGCTCTCTTTTCTGGAAGCTACACATTCTACAGTACAGAGTTCCTTGATTTGGCCGAGAAAAGGGTGGGAATAAATTTGTACTAGTTAGCAGAAAGATTCAATAGTCTCAAAAAATGAAGCAGAATACTTTTTATAAAGGTAGAAGCTACTCTAAATGCTTATAGATGCAATCTCTATTTACTGCTATCACTGCAATCACTGTTATCAGTCAGTGAGATGCATATCATTAAATTTGAGAAGTGTGTGATTCAGAATTTGTGACTCACAAAGAAGTGTTTCTAACAAACCTCAGTAAAAGTAAGAAGACATGGTAGCAGCATCTCTGAGATTCACAAAAGGTACATGAAGCAGCTGTCATTTCAAAAATAAAGATTTCTTAAGGGTTTTTTATTTATTTTTTCATTGATGAAAACTGAACTCTTCAAACTGCAGGCAATAGGATGCCTTAGGCAGCCAAGCATATAAAAATTTGGTGCATGGAGTGACTTTTACTACTCCTGCTATTTAAAGTCCTATTTTCATGAGCTTATTAGCTACTAGTGATCCCTAAGGAAAAATACAATTAAAACTTAATCTTACCAAAAGCTGAGGTTCTTCTGATTCAGCGAACTTGTAATCTTTTATATTTAGTAGTTTACTTGTAAATGTCTTAGTAATAAGAATGCAAGTTGTATAAATTAGCTTCAGTTTGCAATAATGCTGCTCCTCCTAACTAACTCCGAATGCACATTTTGTCTATGTGTCTGTAAGACTTTAAGGAATTCTGAGTGTCAGCTTGCCTTTTTTTTTTTGAATCAGGCAGAACTTTTATTCCCTTTAACAATTAAATTGCACAACCTCCCTATAAGCAGTCCTGTTCTCCACAGAAGATACAGACAGTTAAGAACAGGTAAGTGTGAAGAATACAGCTTTGAAAGAATGTGCATAGTTGTGAAAATAACTGATTGTTGCTGCTAACTGTAAACTAAGTGAAAATTATTTGAAACAGATCTTTTTAAAGTTTTAATCTCTGGGTGAAATCCAAAACAGTAAAAAATGTTTATTTTGAGGAAATCAGGTTTTTCATTAAAAAACATTAAATGTTTCTACTAGAAAAAAAAAAAATCATCGTTCAGTCTGTTCAATGGGAGTACTTTCATTAATGTTTTCAAACTTCTTTACCTCAGAAAGTTTTTGCAGAAAGCTATTTCACACATCTCTTCTGTAGTATGACTAAATTGTAGAATGATTGTAAACATAGAAGAACTTTGCAACATTATTGTATTATGTCATAGGAACAGATCCTCTTTTCCTATGTTGGCTTTTTCCAACCAACCTCTGAAGAGAACATGGGACAAATCTTACGCCTGCGATTGCTTTGATCACACAGTAGATTAAAAAACAAAAACCACATACAGTGTGCAACATAGAGTGAACAGCACTGGACTTCCGTTCTCTTAGATGGAGTCTAGAATTTTGTTGTCGCTTGGCTTAACGGAAAATACTGATACCCATCACACAATTCTAATCTGAACCTTTGAACTTCTGACTAATTGTGTTAGACTAAGTTAATTATCTAGTTGTCACTTATGACTGCTTAAATTAAGAAAAGGAAAAACTTAAAAATCAAGAAAATTATTTCACTTACTGTGAGAAGTTCTTGTTTCAAAGAAATAAGTTTTTTTACAGTAGTTGAGAGGTTTTCGACTAGTCAGAATAGGAATATATTTGAGGTCTCAATTTACTTTCTCTACAACTTTTCCTTAAATTCTGGTCTGTTGATTTAACACTACTCAGGTTTCCATGTCCAGTCTCAATAGTCAACAAGCATAAACAATTATCTTCAGAATCAAAACTACTTCTTCACTAAGATACAATTCTGACAGTCTCTTTTAAAGGTACAAACAATCTGTGCCTGTTCACAAGATGAAAATTCCAGTAGAGTTGAATTTTGTTCATCAAGGGAGCCATGAGCTTTTTAAAACCTAGAATTTACAAGTATTTTCAAAATAGTTAGGGAAAATAGCAGTTCAAAGAAAAAAACCCACTTTATTATTATTTTTCATAGTGGGAGTTTAGAATACCATCCTTACTAGCCACACTCTGGGAAGAAATACAATTAAAAGACTCAGAGAGAGTCTTTTACCTTTAGTAATTTTAATCAGTGATACATTTCCATAAATACATTTTTTTCTGTAAACAATTTGCAAGGGAATGTATTTCATGCTGTTTTAACATGCTGAGACTAACTTTATTCTGATACATTCAGGTCTTTTAAAACAACTGAAATAGGACCCATTCTGTGCTTGCTGGAGGGCACCGTGTCACAAAGATTATAAAACTATAAACGACTGCATTCTCCCTATGACTGGCCTTGAGACATCTAAAATTACTTATTATTAGACAGTTTGCAAATAACCCTTTCAAATCTTTTATCTCAGTAAAGCCGCACGTTGTTGGTTACCGTACAAGCTGTACCCTACAGTTTATTCTATCTTAAATACTTGTCTGAATTTTTCCACTGGTATGACAACAGGATTCTTGTAACTATTTTGAAAGTTAAATTTAAAACAGCTTCATCACCCTGTGTGTGGTCTAGTCTTAAACTTCAGGTATATGATTACAGAGATCATGATGTCAGAGATGTTCTGACATACATGAAAATTGGATTTTCCCTAATCAGCAGACTTGTCACCCCAGCTAAAAGAGAACTGAAGTGATGTTCATAACTACAGAAAGACCCTTCTGTCAAGATTTACCTGATCTCCATCAGAGATATTCATAGCTATTCATCAAGGTAATTAGTAACACTATTTCTTTGCAAAGCCTTTTGATACCTAGAAATTCCATATAGTAAAATAGGAAGAACTTTTAAAAATCCAGGGCAATCATGTTATTTCATTCAAAAAAGTGTGTCTATATGAAGCATTTCAACTCCAGTGATAGTAGAAAAGAGTTCTTTTGAACTGGAATGGAATTGCCAGTTCCTTTCAGCATTTAGCCCTTCAAATCTGCATCCAAAACACTGGCTTTGCAATCTCTCTTAGGTGATACACCCCCTAAAATAGTATCTACAAAACAGATGCTCCTTCACAAATTCATATGCAGTTAATTTCATATTATTCTTGAATCAGCCATGCATGCTTTTCCATAATCTTTGATTAAATCTTGAAGCACTTCTCTGTCGTATCAGGTCTCATGTATATTATGCTCTGACAGTCAGAAACAATCTGAACCTTCTAGACGTGCAGGCAAATAAAGAGAGCAGGAAGTGGGACTAAGCTGCTAAATCAATCTGATGACTCAAGATTTCCAAGCTTTCTTTCAGGGCCGAAGAACTACCCAGTTTAATCATAGTATTAGCATTTTTCTGTTCTCCTTGTATCACACAAGCATTGATGAAAGGAGAAATCCAGAGACAACTAGCAATAACAGATAAATTATTTGATAGCCCAAGTGCACAGAGCAGCAGTATCCTTTCCATTAAAAAAAAACAAAAAAAAAAACCAAAAACCAAACCACTCTCACTATGAGAAATACTGTTTCCTGGGTTACATTAACTTGCAGTAAGAGTGAAATGTGCTAATGGTTCTCACTGATTGCTCCTTTACCAAGAAGTTTTAATTTCTCTTCTTATTTAAAAACAGTTTAATAGGATTGGGCCTTATTTTTTTTCTGTCTACCATTTATGTTGGACTTGTGTCCCATGAGTTCTAATTACTAGAATTAACATCCTTTAATTTATTTTTACTCCCTTTTTGGCATGGCTTTGTTTAGGCTGTGGTGATGTCCTCTTGGTTATAATGTCTTCCTGTTGTTCTGGCTTCCACTAAACTAGCTGCTAGCACAATGTTTTATCTATCTTATTTTGGATTTTGCATGTATGTGTCTCATTCCATGTCTATTAATGGACCGTAAACAAATCAGCAGAATTCCTGCTTTTTCCATCAAATCCATCACTTTCAACATCTGCATCTCCCTTCGTTGTCCCATAGGTTCTCACACATCACTCTGTGTCTGTGCACTTCCATACATTTATATGTATATGTATACATAAACGTATAAAGGATATTCAGGAAAATGTCTGGTTTGTATGTGACAAGTTGATCAGTGAATGTTTTCAGACAAAGAAAAGAAACAAAAATAAAGGTGCTTTTTAAACTAAAAATTGTTAATTTCTATACTTCTCTAGCCATCTATACAAATATCCATAGAATATAAAAAATTAAGTAATTCCATTGTTAATCTAAATGTTCTATGAGTCAGTTTGACAAAAATTTTCTTTTACGGATGTATCCTCTGCCAAAATGTTATGCCCTGCATGTTTTGTGCTAGAGGTGGTTTTTGAATTGTTTTATTTCTTTATTCTTACAAGACTCTAATTATATTTTGTATCAAGTTTGGCTTTTTGCCTTGCATTTTGTTTGTCTGTGACTACACGGAAAATGAATGTGTAAGTATTAATGAAATAGCATTACATACTTTGTAAAGCAATGCTGGAATAAATGGTAGGGCAAGATTTAAGACAAAGGAAAATAAAGAAATATCATAGTGTCGTACAGCTCTTCCAGTTATAGTTCCATGTCTACAAAAAGCAAGGGCAGCAGTGAGGGGTATTTCTATTAATTGTATTTGGTCTATTGCCATGTTTGTTCAACAGTAGAGAAGAATCAGTAAGTAACAATAGTCAGCAAGGAAAAAAAATAGAAATCAAAATTTTTATGAGTTTTTATTGCATTAGTGACTTAGCCATTGTTGTGTAACTGACTAGGCTCCACTAGGGCACAAGCTATTTCACTTCAGAACAACCTGATTGGAATTATTTCTTTTCTTACACTACTGGATGTGACCTTGTGTCCCAGTGGATTGCTATGTTCTGTGTGACTGACTTCCTCCCTCTCCCTTTGTGCATGTGTGCATAGTTAGTGATTCTGTCTATTAGACCAACCAAGTAAACATTGTTTGCCTTTTGGGAGCAGAAATATGACACTGGCAGTGGTCTGCAGTTACTCCCTGTCACTGTTGTTTTGGGGTCACTTTTTTCCTGTTTTTCTTTCTAGAGTTCTCCTTTGTTTGATGAAGGAAAACATTTTTTTGCCAGGAATAAGGTGTAATAAGGCAACAGTTATAAAACTTTTTTTAAAAACCTATTTTAAATTAGGATCAAAGTAATAAAATTCAGATTAAAAAAAAATAGATTTTTTTTCTAGGTAAGTTTTTAGCTCATAGTTAAATTGTTGCATTTTCACATTCAGTAAAGACCCCGACAGAACTTTGACTATCTTTTTTATATGTGAATACTACATTTCCTTAATAACTTAGGCATGCCATAACTTAATAACTATAGGCATACCATGAGTTTTCTTTGAACCTTGGGGATTTCAGTGTGTACCTACTGCCAGGGGATTTTCCCACCTGTCATCGGTTGCTGGAAAACTCTTCTTCTTGTCCACATCCTTGTGATCTTAACTGTAAAGGAGGACATGAGACTGTTTTAGTTACTTCTGAATGCCACGGAAGTGTGTTTTAGATCTAGACATTTGCCAAGACTCTTACTGTTCAGTTGTCTGTCAGGTAAGAAACACAAAAAGATAAAATAGAATTAATTCCTGGGAGTGTGCTTAACAATAAACATTATTCCTTACCTTTAATTAACCTAAAATGTCCTAGTAACTTAAGCTTGAATTCTTTGCCTAAGATATTTCTTCCTCTTCTCTGCCTCTGCTTGTTTACCAGCACCTTCCTCTGAAGGGAAGATAAGAGCAAGAAGGACTAAAGATAAGACCCTTTTCTCTGTTCTAATGCACCAGATTGTTTATTCCCCTAATGAAAACATTCCTTCTCATTGTCCATATTTTGATACCTGGTACCAATTTTGTGGAGGTGAATGTTATTATTCTACCCTTCTCTTTAAGATCTGGTAATCAATATTTCATTTGAATGTCTAAATTCCTCACTCTCCTCCTCATCCTAAGGCTTATTGTCCCTCTAGAGGTTCCTGAATGGGTAGTCATCATACTAGATTCATAACAAATCTTTTTCTGTAAGCATCATTTGAAGACAAAATATGACTTCACAAATGGGGAAGGCAGAAATGCAGTGTCATTTGAGAGTCATTCTCCCCTGTCTGCACTTTTGATTTTGCTGTTCTCTTTTCAAATACTATATTGCAGCACAGCGATAAGAGATTTCCCGTAAAATCTCAATCACTCACTTTACCTTAATTTTCCATCATTTGATTCAAGGTCATTTCCTGTGATCATTATCTGTCCAGCTTGTCTTCTGCTATTCCATATGCATTTTAAAAAGCTTGTCTTTTCCACAATAGCTTTCATGTGTGTTTGTTAATATATCACAGTTCTGTAAATCAGTTCAATTCATTAATTACTACATTACTGTTCATGAAGTGAACGCTTTTTTATTGCTGCCCTACTGTTTATATACTTGAGAAGACCGTTGAGGATTAAAACATAATCAGTCTACATTGCAATGCAATTCTTCTATTCAAAATGGTAGCTTTAAAATAAAAACATAGAGCTTTTCAAAATGTGTATGTTTACATTTGGTAAGCTTTATGCTTCTTATTTTACACATGAATACCAAAGAATTTTTTTTTTAAATAAAGAAAAATAAGAGAAAAATTTCAAAAGCACTTTCTGGTTTTGTGGAGAGAGTTCCTTTCCAGCAATATTTGATTATTCATTTTGAGAAACCTATATCTTTACTCATTAAGAAAATAAGAAAGGTCAATTTTCTTGATTCCTGGCTTTTGCAGTGAGGTATCTCAATCATGTTAACTATAGTTTCAATAGTATTTAAATCACATTAATATAAGAATTTTTTATGTGTGTGTGTGTACATTTGCATATCAACACACAGAGACCTCTTCAGGTTCTCCTATAACATATTCAAAACTATACTGTACACACACCTGTAAAGTGGACAGTTTGGCTGTTTAAATAAGTGTTCCTTTATAAATAGCTTTGATATTGGCTGTGTCCTTTTTTTTTTTTCTTTTTCTAGTTTTCTTTGTGTTTTTAAATAGTTAAAGCTTTGTGCATTATATATTTTTCTATAATAGGGGGAGAGCAGTGTAATAAAAATCCTACATAACAAGGAATTTTGCACAACAGGTGAAAAGTAAATGCAATACTTTTAGATTGCACATATGAACAGTTTATCAGTAGATTTTCTGCTTACACATATTCAGCAAATATATGTTAGGAAATTGGTTGTGCCATGCTAAAGTATGCGAAGTAGAGTAATTACTAAAAATAAGTTAAAAGGTACCAGAGTTAAAATAGTATAGCATAAAAAACAGAGACTGATCACAAAATCCATGTTTCATGAAACTAATTTTGGGATTAAAGCATCAAAATTGAGCGCTTTTTTTCACTCTTTTCAATAAAACCTGTCCAAAAAATAGAGATGTTTCCATTAGAAGATATACAGCTTTTTTTTTTTTTTTAAAGAAAGAATTTTAGATTTCTTTGTATTTGCTCTTATTGTTTTCAACCAAAATTCAGAATTGTCTTTTCTAGTCACTTTGTAGTCCTTTTTTCCAAAAAAAATATAATCAGAAAAAAATTATTGCTGTTTGCCATATGGCCTCTACCATATGAGGAAAGGCTGAGAGAGCTGGCTCTTTAGCTTGGAGAAGAGGAGGCTGAGTTGGGATCTAATCAATACTTATAAATATCTAAAGGGCAAGTGTCAGGAAGATGGGGCCAGACTCTTCTCAGTGGTGTCCAGTGACAGGACAAGGGGAAATGGTCACAAACTGGAAAACGGGATGTTCAACCGAAACATAAGGAAAAACTTCTTTACTGTGAGGGTGACAGAGCACTGGAACAGGCTGCCCAGAGAGGCTGTGGAGTCTCTATCTCTGGAGACATTCAAAACCCGCCTGGAAACCATTCTGGGATTCTATGATACCAATACCAGAACAATTACAGAGAGTGTAAAAATAATGGACACCTCATTAGAATTTGAATATTTTTAATAATTTTTCTAACTGACCTGTAATACACAAAAGAAAACACTGATCAATTAAATAGCTGAGGAACATTTTAGGGCTGCGTATGGAGTAATAGGTTTCTGCCCACCTCCATGAGGTTGAAGCAGAAGTAGATCAGCAGAAATTAAAAATAAATATTTAGATTGGTGCAAGGTGAGAGATTGTTTTTGCCTAAGTTATGAGGGATATATTGATCACCTTGCTTCAGGATGTGAAATAGTAGTCACTAGAGACTGAGGAGGACTTCTGTCCCACTCTCATGAGCAGCAATCTAGGTACATAGTGGGTCTTTCTGTCTTAGGAGATACCAGTTAGAAGTCACTGCTTTAAGCAAGGTGACAACTGGATTGATGGGTCATCATTGTTTTCAGTAATCTGCTCTGATTGTGGTGGTTTGGGT
>NW_010290589.1:44051-48007 GCF_000700745.2 Antrostomus carolinensis | reverse complement strand
CCCCTCCCCGGACTCGGGGGTGGCTGCTGGGGCCTGGTGTTTGCGGTGCTGAGGTGCCGAGCGGGGCCTGCGGGGAGCGGAGCGGAGCGGTGCGGGCTGTGCCAGGGAGCGCCGAGGGAATCGCCGCCAGCCCGGGACTTGTCGCTGGGGGTGGCAGTTAATTAAAGTCACCGTCGTGTCGTCAGGGTTGATTCGGGTCCTGCCGTTCCTGTCCCGGGTGAGGGTGGGAAGCGGGTGAATGAGACCCCGCAGCACGTCAGCTCTGCCCGGGACACGAACACCAGCGAATAACCAACAAAAACTCCGCTTTCTGGTTTAAAAACTGCCTAGTAACGTTAAAAAGAGTGAAAATCATTCCATTTCTAGGTCCAGCTGTGCTGGGGCAGTTCTACATGCTCTCCATCATCCCTGATATTCCCCATCCACATCTCTGGAGTGAGGACAGTTAATGTCGTTTAATCCTTGGTTTTAGAGAAGGAAATAAATTCAGAAGAGACTTGGAACAGGACAAATAGCAGTGTTTCTTCAGAGAAATAAATAATTGAACCATGATCTTACAGTGAGGGTGGGAAGCAGGTGAATTAAACCCTGGATCACTGACAGAAACTCTGCTTTCTTGTTTAAAACCTATCTAGTAACATCTCCAGAATGAAAATAGTTCAGTTTCTAGGTCCAGCTACCATAAGAACAGGCCCTGTGCTGGGGCAGTTCTAAATGTTATAGACAGAACAGAGTCTGTTATCCATCATCCCTGATTATCCCCATCCACATCTCTGGGGTGAAGACAGTTAATGTGACTGTAGTTTAATCTTTGGTTTTAGAGAGGGGAAATACATTTGGGAGAGACTTGGAACAGAACAAATAGCAGTATTTCTTCAATTAATAAGAAATAAATAATTGAACCATAATCTTAGAGTACCAACGCTCGTTCTTTCACTGCTGCTGCCACCTCAGTACATTGAATTTTGGCGAGAGATGTGCAAGTCACCCCATTTTAAGACAGCTACGTTTCTAAAGTCAAAGTTGGTCTGTTTGTTTCCTTTTTTAGTAAAAAATCCACCCATTCCTTCCTCCCCCCTGTAAGAAGATACTGATAGCCCCAGTAATAAGTCTGAAATGGCAGGAACACTATGAACGCAGTGCTGTAGCTGCCTCTCTCTTCCACAGGTCGTGGCTGTATATGGGACTTTATCAGATTTGCTGTCTGTGGCTAGTAACAAGCTTGGAATAAAAGCCACCAGTGTTTACAATGGGAAAGGTGGACTCATTGATGATATCGCTTTGATTAGGTAAGGCTTATCCAATAAAAGTCAAATCACAGATGTGCATTAAGAGACTTACTAGCCTGTTAATCCTCTGACCTCGATCGATAACCAGGGCTTTCCTTAAAAACAAATTATCATTTCCAGCCCGTGTGCCCAAAGGGGCTCTTATGTCTCAAGGAAAAAATAATACTGTCTTCTAGTCAGTACTTGGACGAGTTTGTTTTGAAAAGGAGAGAAGCTCTGGTGTTGCTTTGGCTTCATAGAATATTCCCAGAGTGGGGAGAAAACGGACTGTTTTGTAAAACTAAATTGGTTAAGTAACAGAAGTGATCCCTACCTGGTGGATTCAGATAACATCTCTCATATAACAGTCCACTGGAACCTGCAAAATTAAGATCAAAATCAGATACTGAAGTTCTAACTAATGGCAACTGATTATAATTTACCTGAAACTAATCAGGAGGGCTTCCCTGAGATGAACAGAAAATTATGATTACTTTTTCTTTTCTTTCTCTTCCCTTCCCCCTACCCTGTCCCCTTTCAGGGATGATGATGTTTTGTTTGTCTGTGAAGGTGAACCATTCATTGGTAAGTCTCTCTAATTCTTATGTTTAATCTTTTGTTCAATGGAAAGGGGTTTTGGTTTTCTTTAATGCAAATCTAAAATTTTATTTTCTGGTGTTTTCAGAAGATACCTCTTACCATATGGAGGATTTAGAAATATTCCCATTTTTTTCTAAAAACTACTGTGTTTTTCTCATCTATGTAGATCCTCAGACTGATGGGAGACCTCATGAAGAACTAACAGGGTCACACACAGATTGGTTAACACTAAATGTTGGAGGCCGATACTTCACCACTACACGGTAAAAATGCAACTAGTTGGTTTTGTTCTTAAAGGGACTCAGTTTCAGTCAAGTAGTTAGAACAGCTGGTAGTGTACGTTCAGTTGGTCAGGCTTCAGATGCTCTTGCAAAAGAGCTAGAAAAATAACTTACTCTGGAGTAGGAGGTCTTTGACTTTTGCAACTTCTTCTGTATTTCATTTGCTACCACAGATTAATGTTTTGTAATTATTTTGTTTTAATTATTTTGTAATTATTTTGTTTTAATTGTTTTGTAACAGATTAATTCTTAAACAGTTTCCATATCAAATAAAACAGGCGAAAAGCCTGAACAGCCCTGGGTTTATCCTTGGAATATTTCAGTTAATTAAGTGCTTTGTATTTAAAATACCTTTACGATACCTCAGGTCAGAAACGTATTTTGCTATTGCACTATATGAAATTAAATCAGTAGCATTGTAACTGTTGGAATGCATATCTCACACCAAGGGCAGGCAATACACTGCAACCAGTCAGCTTGTCTCTTGAGGAAAACGTTCCATGTAAAAATAAAATTGCACTGCCTTTGTTTTCTAGGAGCACTTTGGTTAATAAAGAACCTGACAGTATGTTGGCCCACATGTTTAAAGATAAAGGTTAGTATATTGAACTAAACTTTTCTTTTTAAAGCTGACAGATTAGCAAAGTAGGCAAAAGGCACTATCAAGCCAAGACTCTTGTTTGTATGTTAAAATATCAAAAGTATGTTAAAGTATCAAAGCAGAATGCATAATCACTTTTTTTTAATTGTTTATTTCTCTGTTGCCCATGTAATTCTGTAAATTTTATCATCTCACAAACTTAAAATGTATCTTCCATCTGTAGTTAATATTTTGGGGTCTTTGTTTGATTTTCATCTTATTTTTGCATCTTGCTTAGTTTTGTCAACAGAATCAGTAGGCAAACACTGTACGAGACAGCCTTAAGGAAAGGAGGGGCAGACTAAAATCTTAATGCTGCTTTCATTCTAGCAATGATTCTTATATGTGATAAAATGTTTTAGTTATAGCAGGAGCGAGTTTGTTTTAAGGTGATTTCTCTCCCCCCCATGCTTATTTTTCTTCCTTTTCTTTAAGAAACACCCTTTCAAGTGAAATGTTTCATAATCCAGTAACCTTTGGTAGTAACAATCTGAAACTGAAGCAAATACTCTCCTATTAATACATCAAATTTAATTATATATATGTTGTGGAAACAGATGCTTGGGGAAATAAGCAAGATCATAGAGGAGCATTCCTAATTGACCGCAGTCCAGAGTATTTTGAGCCAATTTTGAACTATTTGCGTCACGGACAGCTCATTGTAAATGATGGCATTAATTTGCTAGGTAGGTATTACCTGTATGACATCTCCTAAATTATTATTCTTTAGAAATTGAACTTTGCCCCGAGGTAAACATGATAAAGTCAGTGGAACATTTGTATGCTCATCTAAATGCCTGGGATTTTTCTTTGGTGAATTTATTCTCAAGCATTGCAGTTCCACATGCTTGGTTTAATGAAGATACACTATTTAAACTTATCTTGAGAGCATTAAAAATTCTCCACACTGGATTAGTATCTAGCAATAATTCTGGATTTGATATCTTTAACCTAATGCTGGTATTGGAAACATCCTTTCCGAGTTATTTTTTCCTTTTAGCTGCAAGCAAGCTCACTTTCCCTTTATCCAGTTGTATTTACTGTAATGTATGTGGTGGTCAGTTTTATTAGTTCACGCATTTCTTAGAGACTCCTTAACTTCAACAAGTAATCTGTTCATCTTTGGTAGTGTAGCTAAAATGTATAAAAGATATAACAAGTAGGGAA